>NC_092269.1:22633102-22645602 GCF_036320965.1 Panulirus ornatus
ATGTGAGAAATACTTAGAAAAGCAAATGGATTTGTATGTAGCATTTATGGATCTGGAGAAGGCATATGATAGAGTTGATAGAGATGCTCTGTGGAAGGTATTAAGAATATATGGTGTGGGAGGAAAGTTGTTAGAAGCAGTGAAAAGTTTTTATCGAGGATGTAAGGCATGTGTACGTGTAGGAAGAGAGGAAAGTGATTGGTTCTCAGTGAATGTAGGTTTGCGGCAGGGGTGTGTGATGTCTCCATGGTTGTTTAATTTGTTTATGGATGGGGTTGTTAGGGAGGTAAATGCAAGAGTCCTGGAAAGAGGGGCAAGTATGAAGTCTGTTGGGGATGAGAGAGCTTGGGAAGTGAGTCAGTTGTTGTTCGCTGATGATACAGCGCTGGTGGCTGATTCATGTGAGAAACTGCAGAAGCTGGTGACTGAGTTTGGTAAAGTGTGTGGAAGAAGAAAGTTAAGAGTAAATGTGAATAAGAGCAAGGTTATTAGGTACAGTAGGGGTGAGGGTCAAGTCAATTGGGAGGTGAGTTTGAATGGAGAAAAACTGGAGGAAGTGAAGTGTTTTAGATATCTGGGAGTGGATCTCTCAGCGGATGGAACCATGGAAGCGGAAGTGGATCATAGGGTGGGTGAGGGGGCGAAAATTTTGGGAGCCTTGAAAAATGTGTGGAAGTGGAGAACATTATCTCGGAAAGCAAAAATGGGTATGTTTGAAGGAATAGTGGTTCCAACAATGTTGTATGGTTGCGAGGCGTGGGCTATGGATAGAGTTGTGCGCAGGAGGATGGATGTGCTGGAAATGAGATTTTTGAGGAAAATGTGTGGTGTGAGGTGGTTTGATCGAGTAAGTAACGTAAGGGTAAGAAAGATGTGTGGAAATAAAAAGAGCGTGGTTGAGAGAGCAGAAGAGGGTGTTTTGAAATGGTTTGGGCACATGGAGAGAATGAGTGAGGAAAGATTGACCAAGAGGATATATGTGTCGGAGGTGGAGGGAACGAGGAGAAGAGGGTGACCAAATTGGAGGTGGAAAGATGGAGTGAAAAAGATTTTGTGTGATCGGGGCCTGAACATGCAGGAGGGTGAAAGGAGGGCAAGGAATAGAGTGAATTGGAGCGATGTGTTATACAGGGGTTGACGTGCTGTCAGTGGATTGAATCAAGGCATGTGAAGCGTCTGGGGTAAACCATGGAAAGCTGTGTAGGTATGTATATTTGCGTGTGTGGACGTGTGTATGTACATGTGTATGGGGGGGGGGGGTGGGGCCATTTCTTTCGTCTGTTTCCTTGCGCTACCTCGCAAACGCGGGAGACAGCGACAAAGTATAAAAAAAAAAAAAATATATATATACATATACATATATGAATATATATATATATATATATATTTATATATATATATATATATATATATATATATATATATATATATATATATATATATATATATATATGTATATATATATATATATATATCCCTGGGGATAGGGGAGAACGAATACTTCCCGCGCATTCCTCACGTGTCGTAGGAGGCGACTAAAGGGGACGGGAGCGGGGGCTAGAAACCGTCCCCTCCTTTTATTTTAACTCTCCAAAAGGGGAAACAGAAGGAGTCACGCGGGGAGTGTTCATCCTCCTCGAAGCCTTATATTGGGTTTTCTAAATGTGTGTGGATGTAACCAAGATGAGAAAAAAAGGAGAGATAGGTAGTATGTTTGAGGAAAGGAAACTAGATGCTTTGGCTCAAGGGTAAAGCCGAAGAGTGGTTTGCGATTGTCTTGGGAGTAGAGTCAGGGGTTAGTGAGAGGAAAAGAGCAAGGGAAGGAGTAGCACTACTCCAGAAACAGGAGTGGTGGGAGTATGTGATAGAGTGTAATAAAGTAGATTCTAGATTGATATGGGTAAAACTGAAAGTTGAGGGAGAGAGATGGGTGATTATTGGTGCATATGAACCTGAGCATGAGAAGAAAGATCATGAGACGCAAGTGTTTTGGGAGCAGCTGAATGAGTGTGTTAGTGGTTTTGATGCACAAGACCGGGTTATAGTGATAGGTGATTTGAATACAAAGGTGAGTAATGTGGCAGTTGAGGGAATAATTGGTACACATGGGGTGTTCAGTGTTGTAAATGGAAATGGTGAAGAGTTTGTAGATTTATGTGCTGAAAAAGGACTCGTGATTGGGAATACCTGTTTCAAAACGCGAGATATACATAACAATACGTATGTAAGCAGGAGAGATGTTTAGTGAGCGTTAATGGATTACGGGTTAATTGATAGGCGCCTGAAAGACAGACTTTTGGGTGTTATTGTGCTTATAGGTGTAACTGGAGGGATGTCTGATCATTATCTTGTGGAGGCGAAGGTGAAGATTTGTAGGGGTTTTCAGAAAAAAAGAGAGAATGTTGGGGTGAAGAGAGTGGTGAGAGTAAGTGAGCTTGGGAAGGAGACTTGTGTGAGGAAGTACCAGGAGAGACTGAGTGCAGAATTGAAAAAGGTGAGAACAAAGGAGGTAAGGGGAGTGGTGGAAGAATGGGATGTATTTAGGGAAGCAATGATGGCTTGCGCAAAAGATGCTTTTGGCATGAGAAGCGTGGGAGGTGGGTTGATTAGAAAGGGTAGTGAGTGGTGGGATGAGGAAGTAAAATTATTAGTGAAAGAGAAGAGAGAGGCATTTGGACGATTTTTGCAAAAAAAAAAGGGCAAAAAGAGGCAGGAGGTTAAGAGAAATGTGCAAGAGGTGAAAAAGTGGGCAAATGAGAGTTGGAGTGAGAGAGTATCATTAAATTTTAGGGAGAATAAAAGGATGTTTTGGAAGGAGGTAAATAAAGTGCGTAAGACAAGGGAGCAAATGGGAACTTCAGTGAAGGGAGCAAATTGGGAGGTGATAACAAGTAGTGGTGATGTGAGAAGGAGATTTACTGAGTATTCTGAAGGTTTGTTGAATGTGTTTGATGATAGAGTGGCAGATATAGGGTGTTTTGGTCGAGGTGGTGTGCAAAGTGAGGGTGTTAGGGAAAATGATTTGGTAAACAGAGAAGAGGTAGTAAAAGCTTTGCGGAAGATGGAAGCCGGCAAGGCAGCAGGTTTGGATGGAATTGCAGTAGAATTTATTAAAAAAGTGGGTAACTGTATTGTTGACTGGTTAGTAAGGTTATCTAATGTATGTATGATTCATGATTAAGTGCCTGAGGATTGGCGGAATGCTTGCATAGTGCCACTGTACAAAGGCAAAGGGGATAAAAGTGAGTGCTCAAATTACAGAGGTATAAGTTTGTTGAGTATTCCTGGTAAACTATATGGGAGGGTATTGATTGAGAGGGTGAAGGCATGTACAGAGCATTAGATATGGGAAGAGCAGTGTGGTTTCAGAAGTGGTAGAGGATGTGTGGATCAGGTGTTTGCTTTGAAGAATGTATGTAAGAAATACCTAGAAAATCAAATGGATTTGTATGTAGCATTTATGGATCTTGAGAAGGCATATGATAGAGTTGACAGAGATGCTCTGTGTAATGTATTAAGAATATATGGTGTGGGAGGCAAGTTGTTAGAAGCAGTGAAAGGCTTTTATCGAGGATGTAAGGCATGTGTACGTGTAGGAAGAGAGGAAAGTGATTGGTTCTCAGTAATTGTAGGTTTGCGTCAGGGGTGTATGATGTCTCCATGGTTGTTTAATTTGTTTATGGATGGGGATGTTAGGGAGGTGAATGCAAGAGTTTTGGAAAGAAGGGCAAGTATGCAGTCTGTTGTGGATGAAAGAGCTTTGGAAGTGAGTCAGTTGTTGTTCGCTGATGACACAGCGCTGGTGGCTGATTCATGTGAGAAACTGCAGAAGCTGGTGACTGAGTTTGGTAAAGTGTGTGAAAGAAGAATGTTGAGAGTAAATGTGAATAAGAGCAAGGTTATTAGGTACAGTAGGGTTGAAGGTCAAGTCAATTGGGAGGTAAGTTTGAATGGAGAAAAACTGGAGGAAGTAAAGTGTTTTAGATATCTGGGAGTGGATCTGGTAGCGGATGAAACCATGGAAGCGGAAGTGGATCATAGGGTGGGGGAGGGGGCGAAAATCCTGGGAGCCTTGAAGAATGTGTGGAAGTCGAGAACATTATCTCGGAAAGCAAAAATGGGTATGTTTGAAGGAATAGTGGTTCCAACAATGTTGTATGGTTGCGAGGCGTGAGCTATGGATACAGTTGTGCGCAGGAGGGTGGATGTGCTGGAAATGAGATGTTTGAGGAGAATGTGTGGTGTGAGGTGGTTTGATCGAGTAAGTAATGTAAGGGTAAGAGAGATGTGTGGAAATAAAAAGAGCGTGGTTGAGAGAGCAGAAGAGGGTGTTTTGAAATGGTTTGGGCACATGGAGAGAATGAGTGAGGAAAGATTGATCAAGAGGATATATGTGTCGGAGGTGGAGGGAACGAGGAGAAGTGGGAGACCAAATTGGAGGTGGAAAGATGGAGTGAAAAAGATTATGTGTGATCGGGGCCTGAACATGCAGGAGGGTGAAAGGCGGGCGCTCACTCTTATCCCCTTTTTCCTTTGTACAATGGCACTATGCACGCATTTCGCCAATCCTCAGGCACCTCACCATGAGTCATACATACATTAAATAACCTTACCAACCAGTCAACAATACAGTCACCCCTTTTTTAATAAATTCCACTGCAATACCATCCAAACCTGCTGCCTTGCCGGCTTTCATCTTCCGCAAAGCTTTTACTACCTCTTCTCTGTTTACTAAATCATTTTCCCTAACCCTCTCACTTTGCACACCACCTCGACCAAAACACCCTATATCTGCCACTCTATCATCAAACACATTCAACAAACCTTCAAAATACTCACTCCATCTCCTTCTCATATCACCACTACTTGTTATCACCTCCCCATTTGCGCCCTTAACTGAAGTTCCCAGTTGCTCCCTTGTCTTATGCACTTTATTTACCTCCTTCCTAAACATCTTTTTATTCTCCCTAAAATTTAATGATACTCTCTCAACCCAACTCTCATTTGCCTTCTTTTTCACCTCTTGCACCTTTCTCTTGACCTCCTGTCTCTTTCTTTTATACATCTCCCACTCAATTGCATTTTTTCCCTGCAAAAATCGTCCAAATGCCTCTCTCTTTTCTTTCACTAATAATCTTTCTTCTTCATTCCACCAATCACTACCCTTTCTAATCAACCCACCTCCCACTCTTCTCATGCCACAAGCATCTTTTGCGCAATCCATCACTGATTCCCTAAATGAATCCCATTCCTCCCCCACTCCCCTTACTTCCATTGTTCTCACCTTTTTCCATTCTGTACTCAGTCTCTCCTGGTACTTCCTCACACAAGTCTCCTTCCTAAGCTCACTTACTTTCATCACCCTCTTCACCCCAACATTCACTCTTCTTTTCTGAAAACCCATACAAATCTTCACCTTTGCTTCCACAAGATAATGATCACACATCCCTCCATTCATTTCATTTCAAGCTAGAGGTTTCAGTTTTCTAAATTATTTCTTACATTTTTCATATGTATATATATGTATATGTGTGTGTGTGCATATGTGCGTATGTATGTGTATATATATATATATATATATATATATATATATATATATATATATATATATATATATATATATATATATATATATATATATATATATATATATATATATATATATATATATATATATATATATATATATATATATATATATATATATATATATATATATATATATATATATATATATATATATATATATATATATATATATATATATATATATATATATATATATATATATATATATATATTATATATATATATATATATATATATATATATATATATATATATATATATATATATATATATATATATATATATATATATATATATATATATATATATATATATATATATATATATATATATATATATATATATATATATATATATATATATATATATATATATATATATATATATATATATATATATATATATATATATATATATATATATATATATATATATATATATATATATATATATATATATATATAAGTATGAAGTCTGTTGGGGATGAGAGAGCTTGGGAAGTGAGTCAGTTGTTGTTCGCTGATGATACAGCGCTGGTGGCTGATTCATGTGAGAAACTGCAGAAGCTGGTGACTGAGTTTGGAAAAGTGTGTGGAAGAAGAAAGTTAAGAGTAAATGTGAATAAGAGCAAGGTTATTAGGTACAGTAGGGTTGAGGGTCAAGTCAATTGGGAGGTGAGTTTGAATGGAGAAAAACTGGAGGAAGTGAAGTGTTTTAGATATCTGGGAGTGGATCTGGCAGCGGATGGAACCATGGAAGCGGAAGTGGATCATAGGGTGGGGGAGGGGGCGAAAATCCTGGGGGCCTTGAAAAATGTGTGGAAGTCGAGAACATTATCTCGGAAAGCAAAAATGGGTATGTTTGAAGGAATAGTGGTTCCAACAATGTTGTATGGTTGCGAGGCGTGGGCTATGGATAGAGTTGTGCGCAGGAGGATGGAGGTGCTGGAAATGAGATGTTTGAGGACAATGTGTGGTGTGAGGTGGTTTGATCGAGTGAGTAACGTAAGGGTAAGAGAGATGTGTGGAAATAAAAAGAGCGTGGTTGAGAGAGCAGAAGAGGGTGTTTTGAAGTGGTTTGGGCACATGGAGAGGATGAGTGAGGAAAGATTGACCAAGAGGATATATGTGGCGGAGGTGGAGGGAACAAGAAGAAGAGGGAGACCAAATTGGAGGTGGAAAGATGGAGTAAAAAAGATTTTGTGTGATCGGGGCCTGAACATGCAGGAGGGTGACAGGAGGGCAAGGAATAGAGTGAATTTGAGCGATGTGGTATACCGGGGTTGACGTGCTGTCAGTGGATTGAAGCAAGGCATGTGAAGCGTCTGGGGTAAACCATGGAAAGCTGTGTAGGTATGTATATTTGCGTGTGTGGACGTATGTATATACATGTGTGTGGGGGGGGGGTTGGGCCATTTCTTTCGTCTGTTTCCTTGCGCTACCTCGCAAACGCGGGAGACAGCGACAAAGTATAATAATAAATAAATAAATAAATATATATATATATATATATATATATATATATATATATATATATATATATATATATATATATATATATATATATATTATCCCTGGGGATAGGGGTGAAAGAATACTTCCCACGCATTCCTCGCGTGTCGCAGAATTCGACTAGAGGGAGCGGGGGGCCAGAAATCCTCCGATCCTTGTATTTTTTTAACTTTCTAAAATGGGAAACAGAAGAAGGAGTCACGCGGGGAGTGCTCATCCGCCTCGAAGACTCAGACTGGGGTGTCTAAATGTGTGTGGATGTAACCAAGATGTGAAAAAAGGAGAGACAGGTAGCATGTTTGAGGAAAGGAACTTGCTTGGCTCTGAGTGAAACGAAGCTCAAGGGTAAAGGGGAAGAGTGGTTTGGGAATGTCTTGGGAGTAGAGTCAGGGGTTAGTGAGAGGACAAGAGCAAGGGAAGGTGTAGCAGTACTCCTGAAACAGGAGTTGTGGGAGTATGTGATAGAACGTAAGAAAGTAAATTCTCGATTAATATGGGTAAAACTGAAAGTTGATGGAGGGAGATGGGTGATTATTGGTGCATATGCACCTGGGCATGAGAAGAAAGATCATGAGAGGCAAGTGTTTTGGGAGCAGCTGAATGAGTGTGTTAGTGGTTTTGATGCACGAGACCGTGTTATAGGGATGGGTGATTTGAATGCAAAGGTGAGTAATGTGGCAGTTGAGGGAATAATTGGTATACATGGAGTGTGCAGTGTTGTAAATGGAAATGGTGAAGAGCTTGTATATTTATGTGCTGAAAAAGGACTGGTGATTGGGAATACCTGGTTCAAAAAGCGAGATATATATAAGTATACGTATGTAAGTAGGAGAGATGGCCAGAGAGCGTTATTGGATTACGTGCTAATTGGCAGGCGCGCGAAAGAGAGACTTTTGGATGTTAATGTGCTGAGAGGTGCATATATATATATATATATATATATATATATATATATATATATATATATATATATATATATATATATATATATATATATATACAATGATATATGGAAGATTTTTGCAGGAAAATAGTGCAAATGACAAGATGTACAAAAGATAGAGGCTATAGGTCAAGAGAAAGGTGCAAGAGGTGATGAGTAGGGCATATGAGAGTTGGGATGAGAGTGTATCATTAAATTTTAGGGAGAATAAATAGATGTTTTGGTAGGATATTATTTGGTGCGGAAGACAAGAGAACAAATAGGAACACCCGTGGAGGGGGCAAATGGGGATGTAATAACAAGAAGTGGTGATCTGAAAAGATTGATTAGGTATTTTAAACGTTTAGTGAATGTGTTTCATGATCGAGTGGCAAAATATCGGGTTTTTTGGTCGAGGTGGTGTGCGAATGGATAGGGTTAGGGAGAATGATTTGGTAAAGAGAAAAGATGTAGTGAAAGCTTTTTGGAAGATAAATGCCAGCAAGACAGTGGGTTTGGATGATATTGCTATGGAATTTATTAAGAAAGGGGTGACTTTGTTGTTTACTGGTTGGTGAGGATATTCACTGTATGTATGGTTTATAGTGAAGTGCCTGAGGATCGGCTGAATGTATGCATAGTGCCATTGTACGAAGGCAAAGGGGATAAAGGTGAGAGCTTAAGTTAAAGACGTATAAGATTGTTGAGTATCCCTGGAGAATTTTATTGATTGAGAGAGTGAAGGCATTTACAGAGCATCAGATTGGGGAAGAGCAGTGTGGTGTCAGAAGTGGTAGAGGATGTATGGACCAGGTGTTAGCTTTAAAGAATTTATGTTAGAAATACTCAAGAAAACAGATGGATCTGTATGTAACATTTATGGATCTGGAGAAGGAATAAGACAGGGTTGATAAGGATGCTTTGTGGAAGGTAGTTAGAGTATATGGTGTGGTAAGTAAGTTTCTAGAAGCAGTGAAAAGATTTTATCGAGGATATAATGCAAATGTACAAACATGAAGAGAGGAAAGTGATTTTTCCCAGTGAATGTCGGTTTGCCGCAGGGGCGCGTGATGTCTCCATGGTTGTTTGATTTGTGTATGGATGGGGTTGTTAGGGAGGTAAATGCAAGAGTTTTAGAGAGAGGGGCTAGTATGCAGTCCGTTGTGGATGAGAGAGCTTGGGAAGTGAGTCCGTTGTTGTTCGCTGATGATACAGCACTGGCGGCTGATTCGGGAGAGAAACTGCGAAAGCTGGTGACTGAATTTGGTAGTGTATGAAAGAAGAAAGTTGAGAGTAAATGTAAATAAGAGCAAGGTTATTCGCTTATGTAGGGTTGAGGGAAAATTCAATTGGAAGGTAAGTTTGAATGGAGAAAAATTGGAGGATGTGAAGTGTTTTAGATATCTGGGAGGGTCTTTAGCAGCAGATGGAACCATAGAAGCGGAAGTTAGTCACAGGGTGGGGGAGGGGGTGAAGGTTCTGGAGCGTTGAAGAATGTGTGAAATACGAGAACATTTTCTCGGAAAGCAAATATGGGTATGCTTAAAAGGAATACTGGTTCCAGCAATGTTATATGGTTACGAGGCATATGCTATCTTAGGGTTGTACGGAGGATGGTGGGTGTGTTGGAAATGAAATGCTTGAGAACAAAATGTGGTGTGAGGTGTTTTGATCGAGTAAGTAATGAAAGGGTATGAGAGATGTGTGGTAATAAAAAGTGTGGTTGAGAGAGCATAAGAAGATGTATTGAAATGGTTTGGTTACATGGTGAGAATGAGTTGAGAAAGATTGACAAAGAGGATATATGTGTCAGAGGTGTAGGGCACGAGGAGAAGTAGGAGAACAAATTGGAGTTGGAAGGATGCAGTGAAAAAGATCTTGAGCGATCGGGGCCTGAACATACAGGAGGATGACAGGCGTGCAAGGGATAGAGTGAATGAATTGGAACGATGTGATATTCCGAGGTTTAAGTGTTTTCAATGGATTGAACCAGGGAATATGAATCGTCTGGGGTAAACCATGGAAAGTTTTGTGGAGCCTGGATGTGGAAAGGAAGCTGTGGTTTCGGTGAATTACACATGACAGCAAGAGACTGAATGTGAACGAACGTTCTCTTTGTTGTGTTTTCTTAGCGCTACGTCGCGCGCGCGTGCGCGGGGAGGGGGGTGCACTTTCATGTATGTCGGGGTAGTGACGAGAATGGATGAAGGCAGCAAGGGTGGATGTGTACACTTGTATATATGTACAAATCAGTGTATGAATATTTATGTATACGTTGAAATGTATAGGTGCGTATATGTGCTTGTGTGGGCGTTTATGTATATACATGTGTATGGGGTGGGTTGGGCCATTCTTTCGTTTGTTTTCTTGCGTTAATTCCTTAACACGGGTGACAGCTACTAAATATATTCAACAAATATGTATGTTAACTTTCTAAAAGGGGAAACAGAAGAAGGAGTCACGCGGGGAGTGCTCATCCTCCTCGAAGCCTCAGATTCGGGTGTCTAAAAGCGTGTGGATGTAACCAAGATGAGAAAAAAGGAGAAATAGGTAATATGTTTGAGGAAAGGAACCTGGATCTTTTGGCTCTCAAGGGTTAAGTGGAAGAGTGGTTTGGGAATGTCTTGGGAGTAAAGTCAGGGGTTAGTGAGAGGACAACAGCAAGGGAAGGAGTAGCAATACTCCTGAAACAGGAGTTGTGGGAGTATGTGATAGAGTGTAAGAAAGTAAACTCTAGATTGATATGGGTAAAACTGAAGGTGGATGGAGAGAGATGGGTGATTATTGGTGCATATGCACCTGGGCATGAAAAGAAAGATCATGAGAGGCAAGTGTTTTGGGAGCAGCTGAGTGAGTGTGTTAGTAGTTTTGATGCACGAGACCGGGTTATAGTGATGGGTGATTTGAATGGAAAGGTGAGTAATGTGGCAGTTGAGGAAATAATTAATGTACATGGGGTGTTCAGTGTTGTAAATGGAAATGGTGAAGAGCTTGTAGGTTTACGTGCTGAAAAAGGATAAGTGATTGGGAATAGCTGGTTTAAAAAGACAGATACATATATAAGTATACGTATGTAAGTAGGAGAGATGGCCAGAGAGCGTTATTGGATTACGTGTTAATTGAAAGGCGCGCGAAACAGAGAATTTTGGATGTTAATGTGCAACTGGAAGGATGTCTGATCATTATCTTGCGGAGGCGAAGGCGAAGATTTCTAGAGGTTTGCAGAAAAAAGGGAAAATGTTGGGGTGAAGAGGGTGGTGAGAGTAAGTGAGCATGGGAAGGAGACTTGCGTGAGGAAGTACCAAGAGAGACTGAGTACATAATGGAAAAAGGTGAGAACAAAGGACGTAAGGGAAAGTGGGGGAGGAATGGGATGTCCTTAGGAAGCAGTGATGGCTTGTGCAAAAGATGTTTATGGCTTCAGAAGCGTGGGAGGTGGGCAGATTAGAAAGGGTAGTGAGTGGTGGGATGAAGAAGTAAGATTATTAGCGGAAGAGAAGAGAGAGGCATTTGGACGATTTTTGCAGGGAAATAATGCAAATGAGTGGGAGATGTATAAAAGAAAGAGGCAGGATGTCAAGAGAAAGGTGCAAAAGGTGAAAAAGAGGGCAAATGAGAGTTGGGGAGAGAAAGTATCATTAAATTTTAGGGAGAATAAAAAGATGTTTTGGAAGGAGGTAAATAAAGTGCGTAAGACAAGGGAACAAATGGGAACGTCAGTGAAGGGGGCTAATGGGGAGGTGATAACAGGTAGTGTGATGTGAGAAGGAGATGGAGTGAGTATTTTGAAGGTTGATTGAATGTGTTTGATGATAAAGTGGCAGATATAGGGTGTTTTGGTCGAGGTGGTGTGCAAAGTGAGAGGGTTAGGGAAAATGACTTGACAGAGAAGAGGTCGTGAAAGCTTTGTGGAAGATGAAAGATGGTAGAGCAGCGCGTTTGGATAGTATTGCAGGAGAATCTATTAAAAAAGGGGTTGACTGTATTGTTGACTGGTTCGTAAGGTTATTCAATGTATGCGTGACTCATGGTGAGGTGCCTGAGGATTGGCGGAATGCTTTCATAGTGCCATTGTACAAAGAGAAAGGGGATAAAGGTGAGTGCTCAAGTTACAAAGGTATAAGTTTGTTGAGTGTTCCTGGAAAATTATATGGGAGCGTATTGATTGAGGGGGTGAAGGCATGTATAGAGCATCAGATTGGGGAAGAGCAGTGTGGCTTCAGAAGTGGTAGAGGATGTGTGGATCAGGTGTTTGCTTTGAAGAATGTATGTGAGAAATACTTAGAAAAGCAAATGGATTTGTATATTGCATTTATAGATCTGGAGAAGGCATATGGTAGAGTTGATAAAGATGCTCTCTGAAAGGTATTAAGAATAAATGGTGTGGGAGGCAAGTTGTTAGGAGCAGTGAAAAGTTTTCATCGAGGATGTAAGGTATGTGTACGTGTAGGAAGAGAGGAAAGTGATTGGTTCTCAGT
>NC_092269.1:22653102-22678102 GCF_036320965.1 Panulirus ornatus
CATCAGGATAGCTGAAATTGTTGTACATATTATTCGACAGAAGAGTCGTAAGTGTTGTACATATTAATCATTTGGAGAGCCGAGAGTTTTGTACATAATAATCATTAGCAGAGCTGAGAGTGTTGTAGATAATAACATTAGGAGAGCCGGGAGTGTTATACATAATAATCATTAGGAGAGCCAAGAGGGTTGTAGATGATAATCATTAGAAGAGCCGAGAGCGTTGTACAGTTGTACATATCAATCGTTTGGAAAGCCAGGAGAGTTGTATGTAACAACCATTAGGAGAGCCAAGAATGTTTTAGATAGTGTTCATTAGGAGAGACGAGATTGTTGTACATATCAATCATTAGGAGAGCCGAGAATGTTGTGCATAATAATCATTAGGAGAGCCGACTGTTGTAAATAATGATCATTAGGAGAGCCGAGAGTTTTGCACATATATGTCATTAGGAGAGCCGAGAGAGTTGTACTTAATAATCATATGGAACATCGAGAGTGTTGTAGATGATTATCATTAAGAGAGCCGAGAGTGTTGTACATATCAATCATAGGAAACACGAGTGTTGTACATGATAATCATCAGGAGAGACGAGAGTGTTGTAGATGATAATCATTAGGAGAGCCGAGAGTATTGTACACAACTTTCATTACAAGAGCGGAGAGAGTTGTAGAACATAATCATTATGAGAGCCGAGAGAGTTATCCATATTAATCTTTAGGAGATCCGAGAGCGTTGTACGAGTTGATCATAAGGAGAGCTGAGAGTGTTGTACATATTAATTATCAGGAGGGCCTAGAGTGTTGTAGACAATAATCATCAGGAGAGCCGTGAGTGTTGTAGATGATAATCATTACGAGAACAGACAGTGTTATACATACCAAACATTAGGAGAACCGAGAGTGTTGTAGACAACAATCCCTAGGAGAACCGAGGGTGTTGTATATAATAATCATTAGCACAACCGAGAATGATGTACATATTAATCATTAGGAGAGCCGAGAGTGATGTACATACTAATCATTACCAGAGCCGAGGGTGTTGTACATATTAATCATTGTGAGATCCGAGAGTGTTCTAC
Source organism: Panulirus ornatus (assembly GCF_036320965.1). Classification (NCBI taxonomy): domain Eukaryota; kingdom Metazoa; phylum Arthropoda; class Malacostraca; order Decapoda; family Palinuridae; genus Panulirus; species Panulirus ornatus. The sequence continues at coordinate 22,654,185 of NC_092269.1, forward strand.
ATGATAATCATTTGGAGAGCCGAGAAATTTGTACATATCAATCATTAGAGGAGCCTGGAGTGTTGTAGATGATAATCACTGGGGGAGCCGAGAGTGATGTACACATTAATAATTTGGAGAACCGAAAGAGTTGTACTTGATAATCATTATGAGTCTAGGGAATGTTGTATATGATAATCAATAGAAGAGCTCAGAGTGTTCTACATATCAATCATTAGGCGAGCCGAGAATGTTATAGATGATAATCACTAGGAGGGCCAAGAGTTTTGTAGATGATAAGCATCAGGAGAGCAGAGAGTGTTGTGCATAATAATCATTAGGAGAGCAGAGAGTGTTGTACATAATAATCATTAGGAGAGCCGAGTGTTGTACATATAAATCTGTAGGAGAAACAAGAGTGTTGTACATAATAATCTTTATGAGAGCCGAGAGTGTGGTATATAATAACCAGTAGAAGCGCTCAGAGTGTTGTACATATTAATCATTAGGAGAGCCAAGAAGGTTGTACATATTCATCATTAGGAGAGCCGAGAATGTTGTAGATGATAATCATTAGAAGAGTCAAGATTGTTATAGATGACAATCATTAGGAGAGCTGAGAGTGTTGTACATATCAGTCTCTCCTGGTACTTCTCACACGAGTCTCCTTCCCAAGCTCACTTACTCTCACCACTCTCTTCACCCCAACATTCTCAGCTCTTTTCTGAAAACCTCTACAAAACTTCAATTACGCCTCCACAAGATAATGATCAAACATCCCTCATGTTGCACCTCTCAGCACATTAACATCCAAAAGTTTCTCTTTCATACGCCTATCAATTAGCACGTAATCTAATAACGCTCTGTGGCCATCTCTCTTACTTATATACGTATGCTTCTGTATATCTCCCTTTTTCAACCAGGTATTCCCAATCACCAGTGATTTCTCAGCACAAATCTACAAGCTCTTCATCATTTCCATTTACAACACTGAACGCCCCATGTACACCAATTATTCCCTCAACTGCCACATTACTCACCTTTGTATTCAAATTACTTATCACTATAACCCGATCTCGTGAACAGTGATGGTCTATACAAATTAGATAACTTTATTGTTGATAAGATTTGTAAAATAATTGATTATGAACGCTCGATGTCTATCTTGAACAATCGCATGTTTACCAAATGTTGTCCTAGCTTCGTCTCTCCGATGTATATTAACTGACTGTTATATTTCTCTCTTGTCTCTCCCCTGATGATGTGATTATTACAAAAAAGTGAACTTGGGAACTTATCATGTTTCATTTTCCCCGTGGACTCATAGGAATGTATATATATATATATATATATATATATATATATATATATATATATATATATATATATATATATATATATATATATATATATATATATATATATATATACATATATATATATATATATATATATATATATATATATATATATATATATATATATATATATATATATATATATATATATATATATATATATATATATATATATATATATATATATATATATATATATATATATATATATATATATATATATATATATATATATATATACATATATATATATATATGTATCTTTTTTTTTTTTTTTTCCTTTGTCGCGGCCTCCCGCGTTTGCGAGGTAGCGCAAGGAAACAGACGAAAGAAATGGCCCAACCCACCCTCATACACATGTATATACATATGTCCACATACGCAAATATACATACCTACACAGCTTTCCATGGTTTACTCCAGACGCTTCACATGACCTGATTCAAACCACTGACACCACGTCAACCCCGGTATACCATATCGATCCAATTCACTCTATTCCTTGCCCTCCTTTCACCCTCCTGCATGTTCAGGCCCCGATCACACAAAATCTTTTTCACTCCATCTTTCCAGATCCAATTTGGTCTCCCACTTCTCCTCGTTCCCTCCACCTCCGACACATATATCCTCTTGGTCAATCTTTCCTCACTCATTCTCTCCATGTGCCCAAACCATTTCAAAACACCCTCTTCTCCTCTCTCAACCACGCTCTTTTTATTTCCCCGCATCTCTCTTACCCTTACGTTACTTACTCGATCAAACTACCTCACACCACACATTGTCCTCAAACATCTCATTTCCAGCACACATCCATCCTCCTGCGCACAACTCTATCCATAGCCCACGCCTAGCAACCATGCAACACTGTTGGAACCACTATTCCTTCAAACATACCCATTTTTGCTTTCCGAGATAATGTTCTCGACTTCCACACATTCTTCAAGGCTCCCAGGATTTTCGCCCCCTCCCCCACCCTATGATCCACTTCCGCTTCCATGGTTCCAACCGCTGCCAGATCCACTCCCAGATATCTAAAACACTTTACTTCCTCTAGTTTTTCTCCATTCAAACTTACCTCCCGATTGACTTGACCCTCAACCCTAGTGTACCTAATAACCTTCCTCTTATTCATATTTACTCTTAACTTTCTTCTTTCACACAATTTACCAAACTCAGTCACCAGCTTCTGCAGTTTCTCATATATATATATATATATATATATATATATATATATATATATATATATATATATATATATATATATATATATATATATATATATATATATATATATATATATATATATATATATATATATATATATATATATATAAATATATATATATATATATATATATATATATATATATATATATATATATATATATATATATATATATATATATATATATATATATATATATATATATATATATATATATATATATATATCCTACACGTACACATGCCTTACATCCTCGATAAAAACTTTTCACTGCTTCTAACAACTTGCTGGAAATGAGATGTTTGAGGAGAATGTGTGGTGCGAGGTGGTTTGATCGAGTAAGTAATGTAAGGGTAAGAGAGATGTGTGGAAATAAAAAGACCGTGGTTGAGAGAGCAGAAGAGGGTGTTTTGAAATGGTTTGGGCAAATGGAGAGAATGAGTGAGGAAATATTGACCAAGAGGATATATGTGTCGGAGGTGGAGGGAACGAGGAGAAGTGGGAGACCAAATTGGATGTGGAAAGATGGAGTGAAAAAGATTTTGAGTGATCGGGGCCTGAACAAGCAGGAGGGTGAAAGGCGGGAAGCGAATAGAGTGAATTGGATCGATGTGACATACCGAATTTGACGTGCTATCAGTGGATAGAATCAGGGCATGTGAAGCGTCTGGGGTAAACTATGGAAAGTTGTGTGGGGCCTGAATGTGGAAAGGGAGGTGTGGTTTCGGGCATTATTGCATGACAGCTAGAGATTGACTGTGAACGAATGAGGCCATTGTTGTCTTTTCCTAGCACTACCTCGCACGCATAAGGGGGGAGGGGGATGGAATTCCATGTATGGCGAGCTGGCGATGGGAATGAATAAAGGCAGACATTGTGAATGGTGTGCATGGTTATATATATATGTCTCTGTGTGTGTATATATATGTGTACATTGAGATGTAGAGGTATGTATATTTACGTGTGTGGACGTGTGTGTATATACATGTGTATGGGGGTGGGTTGGGCAATTTCTTTCGTCTGTTTCCTTGCGATACCTCGCAAACGCGGGAGACAGCGACAAAGCAAAATAATGATAATAAAAAACAATAATGATATATATATATATATATATATATATATATATATATATATATATATATATATATATATATATATATATATATAAATATATATATATATATATATATATATATATATATATATATATATATATATATATATATATATATATATATATATATATATATATATATATATATATATATATGTATATATATATATATAAATATATATATATATATATATATATATATATATATATATATATATATATATATATATATATATATATATATATATATATATATATATATATATATATATATATATATATATATATAGATATATATATATATATATATATATATATATATATATATATATATATATATATATATATATATATATATATATATATATATATATTAAAAAAGGGGGTGACTGTATTGTTGACTGGTTGGTAAGGTTATTTAATGTATGTATGACTCATGGTGAGGTGCCTGAGGATTGGCGGAATGCGTGCCTAGTGCCATTGTACAAAGGCAAAGGGGATAAGAGTGAGTGCTCAAATTACAGAGGTATAAGTTTGTTAAGTATTTCTGGTAAATTATATGGGAGGATATTGATTGAGAGGGTGAAGGCATGTACAGAGTTTCAGATTGGGGAAGAGCAGTGTGGTTTCAGAAGTGGTAGAGGATGTGTGGATCAGGTGTTTGCTTTGAAGAAGGTATGTGAGAAATACTTAGAAAAGCAAATGGATTTGTATGTAGCATTTATGGATCTGGAGAAGGCATATGATAGAGTTGATAGAGATGTTCTGTGGAAGGTATTAAGAATATATGGTGTGGGAGGCAAGTTGTTAGAAGCAGTGAAAAGTTTTTATCGAGGATGTAAGGCATGTGTACGTGTAGGAAGAGAGGAAAGTGATTGGTTCTCAGTGAATGTGTGTTTGCGGCAGGGGTGTGTGATGTCTCCATGGTTGTTTAATTTGTTTATGGATGGGGTTGTTAGGGAGGTGAATGCAAGAGTTTTGTAAAGAGGGGCAAGTATGAAGTCTGTTGGGGATGAGAGAGCTTGGGAAGTGAGTCAGTTGTTGTTCGCTGATGATACAGCGCTGGTGGCTGATTCGTGTGAGAAACTGCAGAAGCTGGTGACTGAGTTAAGTAAAGTATGTGAAAGAAGAAAGTTAAGAGTAAATGTGAATAAGAGCAAGGTTATTAGGTACAGTAGGGTTGAGGGTCAAGTCAATTGGGAGGTGAGTTTGAATGGAGAAAAACTGGAGGAAGTGAAGTGTTTTAGATATCTGGGAGTGGATCTGGCAGCGGATGGAACCATGGAAGCGGAAGTGGATCATAGGGTGGGGGAGGGGGCGAAAATTCTGGGAGCCTTGAAGAATGTGTGGAAGTCGAGAACATTATCTCGGAAAGCAAAAATGGGTATGTTTGAAGGAATAGTGGTTCCAACAATGTTGTATGGTTGCGAGGCGTGGGCTATGGACAGAGTTGTGCGCAGGAGGATGGATGTGCTGGAAATGAGATGTTTGAGGACAATATGTCGTGTGAGGTGGTTAGATCGAGTAAGTAACGTAAGGGTAAGAGAGATGTTTGGAAATAAAAAGAGCGTGGTTGAGAGAGCAAAAGAGGGTGTTTTGAAATGGTTCGGGCACATGTAGAGAATGAGTGAGGAAAGATTGACCAAGAGAATATATGTGTCGGAGGTGGAGGGAACGAGGAGAAGAGGGAGACCAAATTGGAGGTGGAAAGATGGATTGAAAAAGATTTTGTGTGATCGGGGCCTGAACATGCAGGAGGGTGAAAGGAGGGCAAGGAATAGAGTGAATTGAAGCTATGTGGTATACCGGGGTTGACGTGCTGTCAGTGGATTGAATCAGGGCATGTGAAGCGTCTGGGGTAAACCATGGAAAGCTGTGTAGGTATGTATATTTGCATGTGTGGACGTATGTATATACATGTGTATGGGGTGGGTTGGGCCATTTCTTTCGTCTGTTTCCTTGCGCTACCTCGCAAACGCGGGAGACAGCGACAAAGCCAAAAAAAAAAAAAAAAAAATATATATATATATATATATATATATATATATATATATATATATATATATATATATAAATATATGTTATTATTTTTATTTGTTTTGCTTTGTCGTGTCTCCTGCGTTAGCGGGGTAGCGCAAGGAAACAAACGAAAGAATGGCCCAATCCACCCATATACACATGTATATACATACACGTCTACACACGGAAATATACATACCTATACATCTCAATGTCCACAAATATATACACACACAGACATATACATATATACACATATACATAATTCATACTGTCTGCCCTTATTCATTTCCATCGCCACCTCGCCACACATGGAATAACAACCCCCTCCCCCTCATGTGTGCGAGGTACCGCTATGAAAGACAACAAAGGCCCCATTCGTTCACACTCAGTCTCTAGCTGTCATGTAATAATGCACCGAAAACACAGCTCCCTTTCCACATCCAGGCCCCACAGAACTTTCCATGGCTTACCCTAGACGCTTCACATGCCCTGGTTCAATCCATTGACAGCACGTCGAACCCGGTATACCACATCGTTCCAATTCACTCTATTCCTTGCACGCCTTTCACCTTCCTGCATGTTCAGCCCTCGATCACTCAAAATCTTTTCACTCCATCTTTCCACCTCCAATTTGGTCTCCCACTTCTCCTCGTTTCCTCCACCTCTGACACATATATCCTCTTGATCAATCTTTCCTCACTCATTCTCTCCATGTGACCAAACCATTTCAAACCACCCTTTTCTGCTCTCTCAACCACACTCTTTTTGTTAACGCACATCTCTCTTACCCTATTATTATTTACTCGATCAAACCACCTCACACCACATATTATCCTCAAACATCTCATTTCAAGCACATCCACCCTCCTGCGCAAAACTCTATCCATAGCCCACGCCTCGCAACCATACAATATTGTTGGAACGACTATTCCTTCAAACATACCCATTTTTGCTTTCCGAGATAATGTTCTCATCTTTCACACATTCTTCAAGGCTCCCAGAATGTTCGCCCCCTCCCCCACCCTATGATTCACTTCCGGTTCCATGGTTCCATCCGCTTCCAAATCCACTCCCAGATATCTAAAACACTTCACTTCCACAGGTTTTTCTCCATTCATATACCAGGAGAGACTGAGTACAGAATAGAAAAAGGTGAAAAGAAAGGAGGTAAGGGGAGTGGGGAAGGAATGTGATGTATTTAGGGAAGCAGTGATGGCTTGCGCAAAAGATGCTTGTGGCATGAAAAGCGTGGGAGGTAGGCATATTTAAAAGGGTAGTGAGTGGTGGGATGAAGATGTAACATTATTAGTGAAAGAGAAGAGAGAGGCATTTGGATGATCTTTGCAGGGAAATAATGCAAATGAGTGGGAGATGTATAAAAGAAAGAGGCAGGAGGTCAAGAGAAAGGTACAAGAGGTGAAAAGGAGGGTAAATGAGAGTTGGGGTGAAAGAGTATCATTTGATTTTAGGGAGAATAAAAAGATGTTTTGGAAGGAGGTAAATAAAGTGCGTAAGACAAGGGAACAAATGGGAACCTCAGTGAAGGGGGCTAATGGGGAGGTGATAACAAGTAGTGGTGATGTGAGAAGGAGATGGAGTGAGTATTTTGAAGGTTTGTTTAATGTGTTTGATGATAGTGTGGCAGATAAAATGTGTTTTCGTCTAGGTGGTGTGCAAAGTGAGAGGGTTACGGAAAATGATTTGGCAAACAGAGAGGAGGTAGTAAAAGCTTTGCGGAAGGAGAAAGCTGGCAAGGCAGCGTGTTTGGAGCGTATTGCAGTGGAATCTATTTAAAAAGGGGGTAACTGTATTGTTGACTGGTTGGTAAGGTTATTTAATGTATGTATGATTCATGGTAAGGTGCCTGAGGATTGGCGGAATGCTTGCATAGTGCCATTGTACAAAGGCAAAGGGGAGAAAGGTGAGTGCTCAAATTACGGAGGTATAAGTTTGTTGAGTATTCCTGATAGATTATATGGGAGGGTATTGATTGAGATGGTGAAGGCATGTACAGAGCATCAGATTGGTGAAGAGCAGTGTGGTTTCAGAAGTGGTAGAGGATGTGTAGATTAGGTGTTTGCTTTGAAGAATGTATGTGAGAAATACTTAGAAAAGCAAATGGATTATTTCTTTGTAGCATATTTATATATATATATATATATATATATATATATATATATATATATATATATATATATATATATATATATATATATATATATATATATATATATATATCTATATATATATATATATATATTTTTTCTTTTGCTTTATCACTGTCTCCCGCGTTTGCGGGGTAGCGCAAGGAAACAGACGAAAGAAATGGCCCAACCCACCTCAATACATATGTATATACATACGTCCACACACACAAATATACATACCTACACAGCTTTCCATGGTTTACCCCAGACGCTTCACATGCCCTGATTCAATCCACTGACAGCACGTCAACCCCGGTATACCACATGGATCCAATTCACTCTATTCCTTGCCATCCTTTCCCCCTCCTGCATGTTCAGGCCCCGATCACACAAAATATTTGTCACTCCATCTTTCCACCTCCAATTTGGTCTCCCACTTCTCCTCGTTTCCTCCACCTCCGACACATATATCCTCTTGGTCAATCTTTCCTCACTCATTCTCTCCATGTGCCCAAGCCATTTCAAAACACCCTCTTCTGCTCTCTCAACCACGCTCTTTTTATTTCCACACATCTCTCTTACCCTTACGTTACTTACTCGATCAAACCACCTCACACCACACATTGTCCTCAAACATCTCATTTCCAGCACATCCATCCTCCTGCGCACAACTCTATCCATAGCCCACTTCTCGCAACCATACAACATTGTTGGAAGCACTATTCCTTCAAACATACCCATTTTTGCTTTCCGAGATAATGTTCTCAACTTCCAAACATTCTTCAAGGCTCCCAGGATTTTCGCCCCCTCCCCCACCCTATGATCCACTTCCGCTTCCATGGTTCCATCCGCTGCCAAATCCATTCCCATATATCTAAAACACTTTACTTCCTCTAGTTTTTCTCCATTCAAACTTACCTCCCAATTGACTTGACCCTCAACCCTACTGTACCTAATAACCTTGCTCTTATCCACATTTACTCTTAACTTTCTTCTTTCACACACTTTACCAAACTCAGTCACCATCTTCTGCAGTTTCTCACATGAATCAGCCACCAGCGCTGTATCATCAGCGAACAACAACTGACTCACTTCCCAAGCTCTCTCATCCACAACAGACTTCATACTTCCCCCTCTTTCCAAAACTCTTCAATTCACCTCCCTAACAACACATCAATAAACAAATTAAAAACCATGGAGACATCACACACCCCTGCCGCAAACCTACATTCACAGAGAACCAATCACTTTCCTCTCTTCCTACACGTACACATGCCTTCCATCCTCGATAAAAACTTTTCACTGCTTCTATCAACTTGCCTCCCACACCATATATTCTTAATACCTTCCACAGAGCATCTCTATCAACTCTATCATATGCCTTCTCCAGATCCATAAATGCTACATACAAATCCATTTACTTTTCTAAGTATTTCTCACATACATTCTTCAAAGCAAACACCTGATCCAAACATCCTCTACCACTTCTGAAACAACACTGCTCTTCCCCAATCTGAGGTTCTGTACATGCCTTCACCCTCTCAATCAGTACCCTCCCATATAATTTACCAGGAATACTCAACAAAATTATTCCTCTGTAATTTGAGCACTCACTCTTATCCCCTTTGCTTTTGTACAATGGCACGATGCACGCATTCCGCCAATCCTCAGGCACCTTACCATGAGTCATACATACAGTAAATAACCTTACCAACCAGTCAGTAATACTGTCACCCCCTTTTTTAATAAATTCCACTGCAATACCATCCAAACCTGCTGCCTTGCCGGCTTTCATCTTCCGCAATGCTTTTACTACCTCTTCTCCGTTTACCAAATCATTTTCCCTAACCCTCTCACTTTGCACACCACCTCGACCAAAACACCCTATATCTGCCACTCTATCATCAAACACATTCAACAAACCTTCAAAATACTTACTCCATCTCCTTCTCACATCACCACTACTTGTTATCACCTCCCCATTATATATATATATATATATATATATATATATATATATATATATATATATATATATATATATATATATATATATATATATATATATATATATATATATATATATATATACATATATATATATATATATATATATATATATATATATATATATATATATATATATATATATATATATATATATATATATATATATATATATATATATATATATATATATATATATATATATATATATATATATATATATATATATATATATATATATATATATATATATATATATATATATATATATATATATAAATATATATATGTATATATATATATATATATATATATATATATATATATATATATATATATATATATGTATATATATATATATATATATATATATATATATATATATATATATATATATATATATATATATATATATATATATATATATATATATATATATATATATATATATATGCAAGAGTTTTGCAAAGAGGGGCAAGTATGAAGTCTGTTGTGGATGAGAGAGCTTGGGAAGTGAGTCAGTTGTTGTTCGCTGATGATACAGCGCTGGTGGCTGATTTATGTGAGAAACTGCAGAAGCTGGTGACTGAGTTTGGTAAAGTGTGAGAAAGAAGAAAGTTAAGAGTAAATGTGAATAAGAGCAAGGCTATTAGGTACAGTAGGGTTGAGGGTCAAGTCAATTGGGATTTAAGTTTGAATAGAGAAAAAGTGGAGGAAGTAAAGTGTTTTAGGTATCTGAGAGTGGATCTGGCAGCGGATGGAACCATGGAAGCGGAAGTGAATTATTGGGTGGGGGAGGGGGCGAAAATCCTGGGAGGCTTGAAGAATGTGTGGAAATCGAGAACATTATCTCGGAAAGCAAAAATGGGTATGTTTGAAGGAATAGTGCTTCCAACAATGTTGTATGGTTGCGAGGCGTGGGCTATGGATAGAGTTGTGCGCAGGAGGGTGGGTGTGCTGGAAATGAGATGTTTGAGGGCAATGTGTGGTGTGAGGTGGTTTGATCGAGTAAGTAATGGAAGGGTAAGCGAGATGTGTGGAAATAGAAAGAGCCTGGTTGAGAGATCAGAAGATGGTGTTTTGAAATGGTTTGGGCACATGGAGAGAATGAGTGAGGAAAGATTGACCAAGAGGATATATGTGTCGGAGGTGGAGGGAACGAGGAGTGGGAGACCAAATTTGAGGTGGAAAGATGAAGTGAAAAAGATTTTGTGTGATTGGGGCCTGAACATGCAGGAGGGTGAAAGGCGGGCAAGGAATAGAGTGAATTGGATCGATGTGGTATACTGGGGTTGACGTGCTGTCAGTGGATTGAATCAGGGAATGTGAAACGTCTGGGGTAAACCATGGAAAGTTGTGTGGGGCCTGGATGTGGAAAGGGAGCTGTGGTTTCGGGCATTATTGCGTGACAGCTGGAGACTGAGTGTGAACGAATGGGGCCTTTTTTGTCTTTTCCTGGTGCTACCTCGCACACATGAGGGGGGAGGGGGATGGTATTCCATGTGTGGCGGTGTGGCGATGGGAATGAGTAGGGGCAGACAGTGTGAATTGTGTGCATGGGTATATGTGTATGTGTCTGTGTGTGTATTTGTATGTGTACATTGAGATGTATAGGTGTGTATATTTTGCGTGTGTGGGCGTGTGTGTGTGTGTGTACATTGTGTGTGAGGGTGGGTTGTGCCATTTCTTCCGTCTGTTTCCTTGCGCTGCCTCGCAAACGCGGGAGACAGCGACAAAGCAGAATAAAAATAAAATATAATATATATATATATATATATATATATATATATATATATATATATATATATATATATATATATATATATATATATATATATATATATATATATATATATATATATATATATATATATATATATATATATATATATATATATATATATATATATCACTGGCGATTGGGGAGAAAGAATACTTCCCTCGTATTCCCAACGTGTCGTAGAAGGCGCCTAAAAGGGGAGGGAGCGGGGGGCTGCAAATCCTCCCCTCTCATTATTTTTTTTAATTTTCCAAATGAAGGAACAGGGAAGGGGGCCAGGTGAGCATATTCCCTCAAAGGCCCAGTCCTCTGTTCTTAGCGCTACCTCGCTAACGCGGGAAATGGCGGTTTGGAAAAAAAATTATACGTATATATATATATATATATATATATATATATATATATATATATATATATATATATATATATATATATATATATGGGAGGTGGGAGTGGGAGGTGGGTTGATTAAAAAGGGTAGTGAGTGGTGGGATGAAGAAGTAACATTATTAGTGAAAGAGAAGAGAGAGGCATTTGGACGATTTTTGCAAGGAAAAAATGCAATTGAGTGGGAGATGTATAAAAGAAAGAGACAGGAGGTCAAGAGAAAGGTGCAAGAGGTGAAAAAGAGGGCAATGAGAGTTGGGGTGAGAGAGCATCATTAAATTTTAGGGAGAATAAAAAGATGTTCTGGAAGTAGGTAAATAAAGTGCGTAAGACAAGGGAGCAAATGGGAACTTCAGTGAAGGTCGTCAAATGGGGAGGTGATAGTGGTGATGTGAGAAGGAGATGGAGTGAGTATTTTGAAGGTTTGTTGAATGTGTTTGATGATAGAGTGGCAGATATAGGGTGTTTTGGTCGAGGTGGTGTGCAAAGTGAGAGGGTTAGGAAAAATGATTTGGTAAACAGAGAAGAGGTAGTAAAAGCTTTGCGGAAGATGAAAGCCTGCAAGGCAGCAGGTTTGGATGGTAATGCAGTGGAATTTATTAAAAAAGGTGGTGACTGTATTGTTGACTGGTTGGTAAGGTTATTTAATGTATGTATGACTCATGGTGAGGTGCCGAGGATTGGCGGAATGCGTGCATAGTGCCATTGTACAAAAGCAAAGGGGATAAGAGTAAGTGCTCAAATTACAGAGGTATAAGTTTGTTGAGTATTCCTGGTATATTATATGGGAGAGTAATGATTGAGAGGGTGAAGGCATGTACAGAGCATCAGATTGGGGAAGAGCAATGTGGTTTCAGAAGTGGTAGAGGATGTGTGGATCAGGTGTTTGCTTTGAAGAATGTGTGTGAGAAATACTTAGAAAAGCAAATGGATTTGTATGTAGCATTTATGAATCTGGAGAAGGCATATGATAGAGTTGTTAGAGATGCTCTGTGGAAGGTATTAAGAATATATGGTGTGGGAGGCAAGTTGTTAGAAGCAGTGAAAAGTTTTTATCGAGGATATAAGGCATATGTACGTGTAGGAAGAGAGGAAAGTGATTAGTTCTCAGTGAATGTAGGTTTGCGGCAGGGGTGTGTAATGTCTCCATGGTTGTTTAATTTGTTTATGGATGGGGTTGTTAGGGAGGTGAATGCAAGAGTTTTGGAAAGAGGGGCAAGTATGAAGTCTGTTGTGGATGAGAGAGCTTGGGAAGTGAGTCAGTTGTTGTTCGCTGATGATACAGCGCTGGTGGCTAATTCATGTGAGAAATTGCAGAAGCTGGTGACTGAGTTTGGTAAAGTGTGTGAAAGAAGAAAGTTAAGAGTAAATGTGAATAAGAGCAAGGTTATTAGGTACAGTAGGGTTGAGGGTCAAGTCAATTGGGAGGTAAGTTTGAATGGAGAAAAACTGGAGGAAGTAAAGTGGTTTAGATATCTGGGAGTGGATCTGGCAGCGGATGGAACCATGGAAGCGGAAGTGAATCATAGGGTGGGGGAGGGGGCGAAAATCTTGGGAGCCTTGAAGAATGTGTGGAAGTCGAGGACATTATCTCGGAAAGCAAAACTGGGTATGTTTGAAGGAATAGTGCTTCCAACAATGTTGTATGGTTGCGAGGCGTGGGCTATGGATAGAGTTGTGCGCAGGAGGGTGGATGTGCTTGAAATGAGATGTTTGAGGACAATGTGTGGTGTGAGGTGGTTTGATCGAGTAAGTAATGTAAGGGTAAGAGAGATGTGTGGAAATAAAAAGAGCGTGGTTGAGAGAGCAGAAAAGGGTGTTTTGAAATGGTTTGGGCACATGGAGAGAATGAGTGAGGAAAGATTGACCAAGAGGATATATTTATCGGAGGTGGAGGGAACGAGGAGAAGTGGGAGACCAAATTGGAGGTAAAAGATGGAGTGAAAAAGATTTTGTGTGATCGGGGCCTGAAGGAGGGCAAGGAATAGAGTAAATTGGATCGATGTGGTATACCGGGGTTTACGTGCTGTCAGTGGATTGAATCAGGGCATGTGAAGAGTCTTGGGTAAACCATGGAAAGTTGTGTGGGGCCTGGATGTGGAAAGGGAGCTGTGGTTTCGGGCATTATTGCACGACAGCTAGAGACTGAGTGTGAACGAACGTGGCCTTTGTTGTGTTTTCCTAGTGCTACCTCGCACACATGAGGGGGGAGGGGGATGGTATTCCATGTGTGGCGAAGTGGCGATGGGAATGAATAAGGGCAGACAGTGTGAACTGTGTGCATGGGTATATATGTATGTGTCTGTGTGTGTATGTATATGTGTACATTGAGATGTATAGGTATGTATATTTGCGTGTGTGGAAGTGTATGTATATACATTGTGTATGGGGGTGGGTTGGGCCATTTCTTTCGTCTGTTTCCTTGCGCTACCTCGCAAACGCGGGAGACAGCGACAAAGCAAAATAGAAAAAAATGATATATATATATATATATATATATATATATATATATTATCCCTGGGGATAGGGGAGAAAAAATACTTCCCACGTATTCCCTGCGTGTCGTAGAAGGCGACTAAAAGGGAAGGGAGCGGGGTGGCTGGACATCCTCCCCTCTCATTTTTTTTTTTTTTAATTTTCCAAAAGAAGGAACAGAGAAGGGGGCCAGGTGAGGATATTCCCTCAAAGGTTCAGTCATTTGTTCTTAACGCTACCTTGCTAACGCGGGAAATGGCGAATAGTATGAAAGGTATATATATATATATATATATATATATATATATATATATATATATATATATATATATATATATATATATATATATATATATATATGACAAGTAGTGGTGATGATAGAGGGAGATGGAGTAAGTATTTTGAAGGTCTGTTAAATGTATTTGATAATAGATTGGCAGATTTTGGGTGTTTTGGTGGAGGTGGTGTGCAAAGTGATAGGGTTAGGGAGAATGATTTGGTAAACAGAGAAGAGGTAGTGAAAGCTTTGCGGACGTTGAAAGCCGGCAAGTCAGCGGGTTTTGATGGTATTGCAGTGGAATTTATTAAAAAAGGGAGTGACTGTACTGTTGACTGGTTTGGTAAGGTTATTTTATCTATGTATGGCCCATGTTGAGATGCCGGAGGATAGGCGGAATGCTTGAATAGTGCCATTGTATGAAGGTAAAGGGGATAAAAGTGAGTGCTCAAATTACAGCGTTATAAGTTTGTTGAGTATTCCTGGTAAATTATATGGGAGGGTATTGATTGAGAGGGTGAAGGCATGTATAGAGCATCAGATTGGGGAAGAGCAGTGTGGTTTCAGAAGTGGTAGAGGATGTTTGGATCAGGTGTTTGCTTTGAAGAATTTATGTAAGAAATTCTTAGAAAAGGAAATGGATTTGTATGTAGCATTTATTGATATGGAGAAGGCATATGATAGAGTTGATAGAGATGTTCTGTGGAAGGTATTAAGAATATATGGTGTGGAAGGCAAATTGTTAGAAGCGGTGAAAAGTGTTTATCGAGGATGCAAGTCATGTATACGTGGAGGAAGAGAGGAAAGTGATTGGTTCTCAGTGAGCGTTGGTTTGCGGCAGGGGTGTGTGATGTCTCCATGGTTGTTTAATTTGTTTATGGATGGGGTTGTTCGGGAGGTGAATGCAAGAGTATTGGAAAGAGTGGACAGTATGCAGTCAGTTGTGAATGAGAGAGCTTGGGAAATGAGTCAGTTGTTGTTCGCTGATGATACAGCACTGGTGGATGATTCAGGTTAGAAACTGTAGAGGCTGGTGACCGAGTTTGGTAAAGTGTGTGAAAGAAGAAAGCTAAGAGTAAATGTGAATAAGAGCAAGGTTATTATGTACAATAGGGTTGAGGGACAGTTCAACTGGGAGGTAAGTTTGAATGGAGAAAAACTTGAGGAAGTGAAATGTTTTAGATATCTGGGAGTGGATTTGGCAGCAGATGCAATCGTGGAATCGGAAGTGAATCATCGGATGGGGGAGGGGGCGAAAGTTCTGGGGGCGTTGAAGAATCTGTGGAAGTCAAGAACATTATCTCGAAAAGCAAAAATGGGTATGTTTGAAGGAATAGTTGTTCCGACAATGTTTTATGCTTGCAAGGCGTGGGCTATAGATAGGGTTGTGCGGAGGAGGGTGGATGTACTGGAAATGAGATGTTTGAGGAAAATATTTAGTGTGAGGTGGTAAGGTGCCTGAGGATTGGCGGAATGCTTGCATAGTGCTATTGTATAAATGCAAAGGCGATGAAAGTGAGTGTTGAATTTATAAAGGTATAAGTTTTTTGAGTATTCCTGGGAAATCATAAGGGAGGGTATTGATTGGTATAGTTTTCGTGTATAATGCATTGAAACAACAGCTTCCTCTCCACTTCTCGGCCTAACAAAACATTCCATGGTTTACCCCAGACGCTTCACATGCCCTGGTTCAATCCATTGACAGCACGTCGACCCCGGTATATCAAATCCTTATAATTCACTCTGTTCCTTGCACGCCTTTGACAATCCTGTATGTTCAGGCCCCGATCGCTCAAAATCTTTTTCACTCCAATTTTCCATGTCCAATTTGTATCCTCTTGGTCAATCTTTCCTAACTCATTCTCTCCATATGTCCAAAGAATGTCAACACACCCTCTTCTGCTCTCTTTACACATCTCTCTTATCCTTTCATTACTTATTTCATCAACCCGCCTTACGCCACATATTGTCCTCAAACATCTCATTTCCAACACATCCCCCCTCCTCCGCACAACCCTATCTATAGCCCATGCCTCCCAACCATATAACATTTTTGGAGCTACTATTCCTTCAAACATACATATTTTTGCCCTCCGAGATAACGTTCACTCCTTCAACACATTCTTTAACGCTCCCAGAACCTTCGCCCCCTCCACCACTATGTGAATCACTTCCGTTTCCATGGTTCCATCCGCTGCTAAGTTCACTCCAAGATATCTAAAAAACTTCACTTCCTCAATTTTTTCTCCATTCGGGCTTAACTCACAATTAACTTGCCCCTCAACCCTACTTAATATAATAACCTTGCATTTTTTCACACGAATCAACAACTAAAGCTGTATCATCAGTGAACAAATGACTCACTTCCCAGTCCCTCTCATCCACAGCTGACTGCATAATCACCCTCTCTCCAAAACTCTTCCATTTACCTCCCAAAGGACCCCATCCATAAACAAATTGATTAACCATGTAGAGTTAACTCACCCCTGCTGCAAACCTACATTCAATGGGAAACAATCACTTTCCTCTCTTCCTAATCGTACACATGCCTTACATCCTTGATAAAAAAATTTTACTGTTTCTAGCAACTTGCCTCCCACACCATATACTCTTAAAACATTCCTCAAAACATCTCTATCAACTCTTTCATATGCCTTCTCCATATCCATAAATGCAACATACAAATCCATCTGTTTTTCTAGGTATATCTCACGTACATACTTCAAAGCAAACACCTGATCCACACATCCTCTATCACTTCTGAAACCACACTGCTCTTGCCCAGTCTGATGCTCTGTACATGCCTTCACCCTCTCAATCAATACCCTCCCATCTAATTTCCCAAAAATACTCAAGAAACTTATACCTCTCTAATTTGAATTCTCACCTTACTCTCTTTGCTTTTGTGCATTGGCAATATACATGCATTCCGCCAATCCTCCGGCATTTCACTATGATCCACACATACGTTGAGAATCCATACAAAAAATATGTGTACATGTGTATGTGGGTTGAGCTATTCCTCGACTGTTTCCTTGCGCTACCTCGCAAACGCGGGAGACGGTGGTTAAGTATGCCTTCCCTGATAAAGTGAATATTACACGAAAGAGCACTTGGTAACATATAGTGTTTCATTTTCCCCGTAGACTCATATATATATATATATATATATATATATATATATATATATATATATATATATATATATATATATATATATATATATATATATATATTTTGCTTTGTCGCTGTCTCCCGCGTTTGCGAGGTAGCGCAAGGAAACAGACGAAAGAAATGGCCCAACCCACCCCCATACACATGTATATACATACGTCCACACACGCAAATATACATACCTACACAGCTTTCCATGGTTTAGCCCAGACGCTTCACATGCCCTGATTCAATCCACTGACAGCACGTCAACCCCGGTATACCACATCGATCCAATTCACTCTATTCCTTGCCCTCCTTTCACCCTCCTGCATGTTCAGGCCCCGATCACACAAAATCTTTTTCACTACATCTTTCCACCTCCAATTTGGTCTCCCACTTCTCCTCGTTCCCTCCACCTCCGACACATATATCCTCTTGGTCAATCTTTCCTCACTCATTCTCTCCATGTGCCCAAACCACTTCAAAACACCCTCTTCTGCTCTTTCAACCACGCTCTTTTTATTTCCACATATCTCTCTTACCCTTACGTGACTTACTCTATCAAACCACCTCACACCACACATTGTCCTCAAACATCTCATTTCCTGCACATCCATCCTCCTGCGCACAACTCTATCCATAACCCACGCCTCGCAACCATACAACATTGTTGGAACCACTATTCCTTCAAACATACCCATTTTTGCTTTACGAGATAATGTTCTCGACTTCCACACATTCTTCAAGGCTCCCAGGATTTTCGCCCCCTCCCCCACCCTATGATCCACTTCCGCTTCCATGGTTCCATCCGCTGCCAGATCCACTACCAGATATCTAAAACACTTTACTTCCTCCACTTTTTCTCCATTCAAACTTACCTCCCAATTGACTTGACCCTCAACCCTACTGTACCTAATAACCTTGCTCTTATTCACATTCACTCTTAACTTTCTTCTTTCACACACTTTACCAAACTCAGTCACCAGCTTCTGCAGTTTCTCACATGAATCAGCCACCAGCGCTGTATCATCAGCGAACAACAACTGACTCACTTCCCAAGCTCTCTCATCCCCAACAGACTTCATACTTGCCCCTTTTTCCAAAACTCTTGCATTCACCTCCTTAACAACCCCATCCATAAACAAATTAAACAACCATGGAGACATCACACACCCCTGCCTCAAACTTACATTAACTGAGAACCAATCACTTTCCTCTCTTCCTACACGTACACATGCCTTACATCCTCGATAAAAACTTTTCACTGCTTCTAACAACTTTCCTCCCACACCATATATTCTTAATACCTTCCATAGAGCATCTCTATCAACTCTATCATATGCCTTCTCCAGATCCATAAATGATACATACAAATCCATGAAGAAGTAAGATTATTAGTGAAAGAGAAGAGAGAGGCATTTGGACGATTTTTGCAGGGAAAGAATGCAAATGAGTGGGAGATGTATAAAAGAAAGAGACAGGAGGCCAAGAGAAAGGTGCAAGAGGTGAAAAAGAGGGTAAGTGAGAGTTGGGGTGAGAGAGTATCATTAAATTTCAGGGAGAATAAAAAGATGTTCTGGAAGGAGGTAAATAAAGTGCGTAAGACAAGGGAGCAAATGGGAACTTCAGTGAAGGGCGCAAATGGGGAGGTGATAACAAGTAGTGGTGATGTGAGAAGGAGATGGAGTGAGTATTTTGAAGGTTTGTTGAATGTGTTTGATGATAGAGTGGCAGATATAGGGTGTTTTGGTCGAGGTGGTGTGCAAAGTGAGAGGGTTAGGGAAAATGATTTGGTAAACAGAGAAGAGGTAGTAAAAGCTTTGCGGAAGATGAAAGCCGGCAAGGCAGCAGGTTTGGATGGTATTGCAGTGGAATTTATTAAAAAAGGGGGTGACTGTATTATTGACTGGTTGGTAAGGTTATTTAATGTATGTATGACTCTTGGTGAGGTGCCTGAGGATTGGCGGAATGCGTGCATAGTGCCATTGTACAAAGGCAAAGGGGATAAGAGTGAGTGCTCAAATTACAGAGGTATAAGTCTGCTGAGTATTCCTGGTAAATTATATGGGAGGGTATTGATTGAGAGGGTGAAGGCATGTACAGAGCATCAGATTGGGGAAGAGCAGTGTTGTTTCAGAAGTGGTAGAGGATGTGTGGATCAGGTGTTTGCTTTGAAGAATGTATGTGAGAAATACTTAGAAAAGCAAATGGATTTGTATATATATATATATATGTATATATATATATATATATATATATATATATATATATATATATATATATATATATATATATATATATATATATATATATATATATATATATATATATATATGTATATATATGTATATGTGATGTCTCCATGGTTGTTTAATTTGTTTGTGGATGGGGTTGTTAGGGAGGTAAATGCAAGAGTTTTGGAAAGAGGGGCAAGTATGAAGTCTGTTGGGGATGAGAGAGCTTGGGAAGTGAGTCAGTTGTTGTTCGCTGATGATACAGCGCTGGTGGCTGATTCATGTGAGAAACTGCAGAAGCTGGTGACTGAGTTTGGTAAAGTGTGTGAAAGAAGAAAGTTAAGAGTAAATGTGAATAAGAGCAAGGTTATTAGGTACAGTAGGGTTGAGGGTCAAGTCAATTGGGAGGTGAGTTTGAATGATGAAAAACTGGAGGAAGTGAAGTGTTTTAGATATCTGGGAGTGGATCTGGCAGCGGATGGAACCATGGAAGCGGAAGTGGATCATAGGGTGGGGGAGGGGGTGAAAATTCTGGGGGCCTTGAAGAATGTGTGGAAGTCGAGAACATTATCTCGGAAAGCAAAAATGGGTATGTTTGAAGGAATAGTGGTTCCAACAATGTTGTATGGTTGCGAGGCGTGGGCTATGGATAGAGTTGTGCGCAGGAGGATGGATGTGCTGGAAATGAGATGTTTGAGGACAATGTGTGGTGTGAGGTGGTTTGATCGAGTGAGTAACGTAAGGGTAAGAGAGATGTGTGGAAATAAAAAGAGCGTGGTTGAGAGAGCAGAAGAGGGTGTTTTGAAGTGGTTTGGGCACATGGAGAGAATGAGTGAGGAAAGATTGACCAAGAGGATATATGTGTCGGAGGTGGAGGGAACGAGGAGAAGAGGGAGACCAAATTGTAGGTGGAAAGATGGAGTGAAAAAGATTTTGTGTGATCGGGGCCTGAACATGCAGGAGGGTGAAAGGAGGGCAAGGAATAGAGTGAATTGGAGCGATGTGGTATACCGGGGTTGACGTGCTGTCAGTGGATTGAATCAAGGCATGTGAAGCGTCTGGGGTAAACCATGGAAAGCTGTGTAGGTGTGTATATTTACGTGTGTGGACGTATGTATATACATGTGTATGGGGGGGGTTGGGCCATTTCTTTCGTCTGTTTCCTTGCGCTACCTCGCAAACGCGGGAGACAGCGACAAAGTATAATAAAAAATAAAAAAAATAATATATATATATATATATATATATATATATATATATATATATATATATATATATATATGTATATATATATATATATATATATATATATATATATATATATATATATATATATATATATATATATATATATATATATATATATATATATATATATATATACATATATATATATATATATATATATATATATATATATATATATATATATATATATATATATATATATATATATATATATATATATATATATATATATATATATTGGAAAGGATCACAATTCTGCACGTGATCAAGATATTCCTATGAATCCACGGGGAAAATGAAACGCGATAAGTTCCGAAGTGCACTTTCGTGTAATAATCATATCATCAGGGGAGACACAAGAGAGAACTATAAGTCAGTTGATATACATATAAGAGACGAAGCTAGGACGCCATTTGGTAAACATGCGATTGTCCAAGACATACAACGAGCGTTCATAAACTTATCATTTTACAAATTTCATCAACAATAAAGTTATCTAATTTGTGTAGACTATCACTAATATTAAGTTAATAATCCTTTGTGTATTTAATGACAGAAGATTCAATGATATTTCTCGTGGTAATAGAGTTAGAGTTAATAACTGAGATGGCATTACTCCAGTCAATACAATGATCATAGTTTTTTACATTATTAAACAAGCCATTTGATTTTGGACCCATTTTTATACTATATCTATGTTGCTTAAGTCTAATATAAAGATCCTTACCAGTCTGCCCAACATAAAATTTATTACAATATCTACATGGCAGTTTATAGATGCATCCAAGAAAATTTTCTGGTGATTTCCTGACTAAGATATTCTTTATGGTATTATTGTTCCTAAAGGCAACATTTACATTAAAGGATTTAAGGAACATGGGAAGTAAGGTAAAATTATTATTAGAGGGGAACTAAAAGATTCTTGGTGTCAATGTGAGGTTTGGCCTCAACACTGTAAAATGATTTGTTTGCTAACTTAAGGGATTTATCAAGGAAAGATCTAGGGTACTTTAACTTAGATCCAATAGAATATATCTTCTCAAACTCATCATCAATAAACTCTGGATTGCAAATACGTAATACCCTAATGAACATAGATTGAAATGATGATAATTCAACTCTGTCATGTTGAGATGAGTATAATGGATATATAAGCATACATTGGTAGGTACTCTGTATATGCTAAACTTAAACTTGTTTCCTTGCATATTGATCATGCAATCTGAAAATGGTAATATACCAACTTTTTCATTTCGCGTGATCAAGATATTCCTATGAATCCACGGGGAAAATGAAACACGATAAGTTCCTAAGTGCACTGTCGTGTACTAATCACATCATCAGGAGAGACACAAGAGTTGATATACATCGAAGAGACGAAGCTAGGACGTCATTTGGTAAACATGTGATTGTCCAAAACATCCAACGAGCGTTCATAAACTTATCATTCTACAATTTTTTTCAACAGTAAAGTTATCTAATTTGTATAGACCATCACTAATATTAAGATTACAATTCTTTGTGTATTCAATGATAAAAGATTCAGTGATATTTCTCGTGGTAATAGAGTTAGAGTTAATAACTGAGATGGCATTAATCCATTCAATACAATGATCATAGTTTTTAACATGATTAAACGAGCCATTTGATTCTGGTCTCGTTTTTATACTATATTTATGTTGCTTAAGTCTAAGAGAAAGATCCTTACCAGGCTGCCCAACATGAAATTTATCACAATTTCCACAAGGCACTTTACAGATGAATCCAAGAGAATTTTCTGGTGAATTCCTGATTAAGATATTCTTTATGGTATTATTGTTCCTGAAGGCAACATAAACACTAAAGAATTTAAGCAACAAGGGAAGTAAAGTAAAATTATTTTTAAAAGGGAGAACTAAAAGATTCTTGGTGTCAATGGGAGGTTTAGGCTCAATTCTATAAAATGATTTCTTTGCTAACTTAAGGAATTTATCAATGAAAGATCTAGGGTACTTTAACTTAGATCGAATAAAATATATCTTCTCAAACTCAATTAACTCTGGATTGCAAATACGTAATTCCCTAATGAACATAGATTGAAATGATGATAATTTAACTCTGTCATGTTGAGATGAGTATAATGGATATATAAGCATACATTGCTAGGTTCTCTGTATATGCTAAACTTAAACTTGTTTCCTTGCCTATTGATCATACAATCTAAAAATGGTAATATACCAACTTTTTCATTTCCTATAGTAAATTTGATGGAAGGTACTAAATTGTTAAGTAAGGGGAGAAATATTTGTAGATTTTCATTTGTTGGCCAAACACGAAGAACATCATCTACATACCTAAACCAAATTGCATTAGAAGGTAAGATATCTTTTCGTAATTTTGTTTCAAAGAATTCCATATAAAGATTACTTAGCACAAGGGAAAGAGGGTTACCCATTGCCATACCAAATTTTTGAGCAAAATAATCTCCATTGAATTGAAAAACACAGTCTTTTATACATCGAACTATGGC
>NC_092269.1:22682029-22689379 GCF_036320965.1 Panulirus ornatus
CCAGTTTTTCTCCATTCAAACTTACCTCCCAATTGACTTGACCCTCAACCCTACTGTACATAATAACCTTGCTCCTATTCACATTTACTCTTAACTTTCTTCTTTCACACACTTTACCAAACACAGTCACCAGCTTCTGCAGTTTCTCACATGAATCAGCCACCAGCGCTGTATCAACAGGTCACTGTATCAGCTGACTCAATTCCTAAGCTCTCTCATCCCTAACAGACTGCATACTTGCCCTTCTTTCCAGAACTCTTTTATTCACCTACCTAACAACCCCATCGACAAACAAATTAAACAACCATGTAGACATCACACACCCCTGCCGGAAACCTACATTCACTGAGAACCAATCACTTTCCTCTCTTCCAACACGTGCACATGCCTTACATCCTCGATAAGAACTTTTCACTGCTTCTAACAACTTGCCTCCCACACCATATATTCTTAGTACCTTCCACAGAGCATCTCTATCAACTCTATTATATGTCTTCTCCAGATCCATAAATGCTACATAGAAATCCATTTGCTTTCTAGGTATTTCTCACATACATTCTTCTAAGCAAACACCTGATCCACACATCATCTACCACTTCTGAAACCACACTGCTCTTCCCCAATCTGATCCTCTGTACATGCCTTCACCCTCTGAATCAATACCCTCCCATATAATTTACCAGGTATACTCAACAAACTTATACCTCTGTAATTTGAGCACTCACTCTTATCCCCATTGCCTTTGTACAATGGCACTATGCAAGCATTCCGCCAATCCTCAGGCACCTCACCATGAATCATACATACATTAAATAACCTTACCAAACAGTCAACAATACAGTCACCCCATCTTTTAATAAATTCCACTGGAATACCATCCAAACCTTCTGCCTTGCCCGCTTTCATATTCCGTAAAGCTTTTACTACCTCTTCTCTGTTTACCAAATCATTTTCCCTAACCTTCTCAGTTTGCACACCACCTCGACCAAAACACTCTATATCTGCCACTCTATCATCAAACATATTGAACAACCCTTCGAAATACTCACGCCATCTCCTTCTCACATCACCGCTATTTGTTATCACCTTCACCATTAACCCCGTTCACTGAAGTTCCCATTTGCTCCCTTGTCTTACGCACTTTATTTACCTCCTTCCAGAACGTCTTTTTATCCTCCCAAAAATTTAATGATACTCTCTCACCCCAACTCTCACTTGCCCTCTTTTTCACCTATTATACCTTTCTCTTGACCTCCTGCCTCTTTCTTTTGTACATCTCCCACTCATTTGCATTTTTTCCCTCCAAAAATCGTCCAAATGCCTCTCTCTTCTCTTTCACTAATAATCTTACTTCTTCATCCCACCACTCACTACCCTTTCTAATCAGCCCACCTCCCACACTTCTCATGCCACAAGCATCTTTTGCGCAAGCCATTACTGCTTCCCTAAATACATCCCATTCCTCCCCCACTCCCCTTACCTCCTTTGTTCTCACCTTTTTCCATTCTGTACTCAGTCTCTCCTGGTACTTCCTTACATAAGTCTACTTCCCAAACTCACTTACTCTCACCACTCTTTCTTTTATACATCTCCCACTCATTTGCATTTTTTCCCTCCAAAAATCGTCCAAATGCCTCTCTCTTCCCTTTCACTAATAATCTTCCTTCTTCATCTCACCACTCACTACCCTTTCTAATTAACCCACCTCCCACACTTCTCATGCCACAAGCATCTTTTGCGCAAGCCATTACTGCTTCCCTAAATACATCCCATTCCTCCCCCACTCCCCTTACCTCCTTTGTTCTCACCTTTTTCCATTCTGTACTCAGTCTCTCCTGGTACTTACTTGCATAAGTCTCCTTCCCAAGCTCACTTACTCTCACCACTCTCTTCACCCCAACACTCTCTCTTCTTTTCTGAAAATCTCAGCATCTCTTCACCTTAGTCTCCACAAGACAATGATTAGACATCCCTCCAGTTGCACCTCTCAGCACATTAACATCCAAAAGTCTCTCTTTCGCGCGCCTATCAATTAACATGTAATTCAATAACGCTCTCTGGCCATCTCTCCTACTTACATACGTATACTTATGTATATCTGGCTTTTTAAACTAGGTATTCCCAATCACAAGTCTTTTTTCAGCACATAAATCTTCAAGCTCTTCACCATATCCATTTACAACACCGAACACCCCATGTATACGAATTATTCCCTCAACTGCCACATTACTCACACTTGAATTCAAATCACCCATCAGTATAACCTGGTCTTGTGGATGAAAACCACTAACACTCTCATTCAGCTGCTCCCAAAACACTTGCCTCTCATGATCTTTCTTCTCATGCCCAGGTGCATATGCACCAATAATCACCCATATCTCTCCATGAACTTTCAGTTTTACCTATATCAATCCAGAATTTACTTTCCTACACTCTATCCCATAATCCCACAACTCCTGTTTCAGGATTAGTGCTACTCCTTAACTTGCTCTTGTCTTCTCACTAACCCCTGACTTTACTCACAAGACATTCCCAAACCACTATTCCCCTTTACCCTTGAGCTTCGTTTCACTCAGAGCCAAAACATCCAGGTTCCTTTCCTCAAATATACTGCCTATCTCTCCTTTTTTTCTCATCTTGGTTACATCCACACACATTTAGACACACCAATCTGAGCCCTCAAAGAGGGTGAGCACTCCCAGCGTGACTCCTTCTTCTGTTTCCCCTTTTAGAAAGTTAAAATACAAGGAGGGGAGTGTTTCTGGGCCCCCGCTCCTGTCCCCGCCTTCTACGACACGTGAGGAATGCGTGGGAAGTATTCTTTCTTCCCTCTCCCCAGGGATATATATATATATATATATATACATATATATATATATATATATATGAATAAGAGCAAGGTTATTAGGTACATTAGGGTTGAGGGTCAAGACAATTGGGAGGTGAGTTTGAATGGAGAAAAACTGGAAGAAGTGAAGTGTTTTAGATATCTGGGAGTGGATCTGGCAGCGGATGGAACCATGGAAGCGGAAGTGGATCATAGGGTGGGGGAGGGGGCGAAAATTCTGGGAGCGATGAAGAATGTGTGGAAGTCGAGAACATTATCTCGGAAAGCAAAAATGGGTATGTTTGAAGGAATAGTGGTTCCAACAGTGTTGTATGGTTGCGAGGCGTGGGCTATGGATAGAGTGGTGCGCAGGAGGATGGATGTGCTGGAAATGAGATGTTTGAGGACAATGTGTGGTGTGAGGTGGTTTGATCGAGTAAGTAACGTAAGGGTAAGAGAGATGTGTGGAAATAAAAAGAGCGTGGTTGAGAGAGCAGAAGAGGGTGTTTTGAAATGGTTTGGGCACATGGAGAGAATGAGTGAGGAAAGATTGACCAAGAGGATATATGTGTCGGAGGTGGAGGGAACGAGGAGAAGAGGGAGACCAAATTGGAGGTATATATATATATATATATATATATATATATATATATATATATATATATATATATATATATATATATATTTCCACACATCTATCTTACCCTTACGTTACTTACTCGATCAAACCACCTCACACAACATTTTGTCCTCAAACATCTCATTTCCAGCACATCCATCCTCCTGCGCACAACTCTATCCATAGCCCACGCCTCGCAACCATACAACATTGTTGGAACCACTATTCCTTCAAACATACCCATTTTTGCTTTCCGAGATAATGTTCTCGACTTCCACACATTCTTCAAGGCTCCCAGGATTTTCGCCACCTCCCCCACCCTATGATCCACTTCCGCTTCCATGGTTCCATCCGCTGCCAGATCCACTCCAAAATATCTAAAACACTTTATTTCCTCCAGTTTTTCTCCATTCAAACTTACCTCCGAATTGACTTGACCCTCAACCCTAATGTACCTAATAACCTTGCTCTTATTCACATTTACTCTTAACTTTCTTCTTTCACACACTTTACCAAACTCAGTCAACAGCTTCTGCAGTTTCTCACATGAATCAGCCACCAGCGCTGTATCATCAGCGAACAACAACTGACTCACTTCCCAAGCTCTCTCATCCCCAACAGACTTCATACTTGCCCCTCTTTCCAAAACTCTCGCATTCACCTCCCTAACAACCCCATCCATAAACAAATTAAACAACCATGGAGACATCACACACCCCTGCCGCAAACCTACATTCACTGAGAACCAATCACTTTCCTCTCTTCTTACACGTGCACATATCTTTCGTCCTCGATAAAAACTTTTCACTGCTTCTAACAACTTGCCTCCCACACCATATATTCTTAATACCTTCCACAGAGCATCTGTATCAACTCTATCATATGCCTTCTCCAGATCCATAAATGCTACATCACAAATCCATTTGCTTTTCTAATTATTTCTCACATACATTCTTCAAAGCAAACACCTGATCCACATATCCTCTACCACTTCTGAAACCACACTGCTCTTCCCCAATCTGATGCTCTCTACATGCCTTCACCCTCTCAATCAATACCCTCCCATATAATTTACCAGGAATACTCACCAAACTTATACCTCTGTAATTTGATCACTCACTCTTATCCCCTTTGCCTTTATACAATGGCACTATGCACGCATTCCGCCAATCCTCAGGCACCTCACCATGAGTCATGCATACATTAAATAACCTTACCAACCAGTCAATAATACAGTCACCCCCTTTTTTAATAAATTCCACTGCAATACCATCCAAACCTGCTGCCTTGCCGGCCTTCATCTTCCGGAAAGCTTTTACTACCTCTTCTCTGTTTACCAAATCATTTTCCCTAACCCTCTCACTTTGCACACCACCTCGACCAAAACATATATATATATATTTATACATATATATATATATATATATATATATATATATATATATATATATATATATATATATATATATATATATATATATATATATATATATATATATACTTATTTATTCATTGCGGGGGAGACGCAAGAGAGAAATGTAGGTTAGTCGATATACATCGAAGAGACGAAGCTAGGACGCCAATGTATATTAACTGACTTATATTTCTCTCTTGTGTTTCCCTTGATGATGTGATTATTACACGAAAGCGCACTTGGGAACTTATCGTGTTTCATTGTACCCGTGGACTCATAGGAATATATACGTATATATATATATATATATATATATATATATATATATATATATATATATATATATATATATATATATATATATATATATATTTTTTTTTTTTCTGCTTTGTCGCTGTCTCCCGCGTTAGCGAGGTAGCGCAAGGAAATAGACGAAAGAATGGCCCAACCCACCCACATACACAGGTATATACATACACGTCCACAGACGCAAATATACATACCTATACATCTCAATGTACACATATATATACACACAAACATATACATATATACCCGTGCATCATTCATACTGTCTGCCTTTACTCATTCCCATCGCCACCTCGCCATATATGGAATAACAACACCCTCCTCACACTGTCTCTAGCTGTCTTGTAATAAGGCAATGAAACCACAGCTCCCTTTCCACATCAAGGCCCCACAGAACTTTCCATGGTTGACCCCAGACGCTTCACATGCCCTGGTTCGACTCATTGACAGCACGTCGACCCCGGTATACCACATCGTTCCAATTCACTCTATTCCTTGCACGCCTTTCACCCTCCTGCATGTTCAGGCCCCGATCACTCAAAATGTTTTTCACTCCATCTTTCCACCTCCAATTTGGTCTTCCACTTCTCGTTCCCTCCACCTCTGACACATATATCCTCTGGGTCAAACTTTCCACGCTCATTCTCTCCATGTGATTAAACCATTTCAAAACACCCTCTTCTGCTCTCTCAACAACACTCTTTTTATTACCACACATCTCTCTTACCCTATTATTACTTACTCGATCAAACCACCTCACACCACCTATTGTCCTCAAACATCTCACTTCCAACATATCCGCTCTCCTGCGCAAAACTCCATATATAGCCCACGCCTCGCAACCATACAACATTGTTGGAACCACTATTCCTTCAAACATCCCAATTTTTCCTTTCCGAGAATGTTTTCGACTTCCACATATTCTTCAAGGCTCCCAGAATTTTGCCCCCTCCCCTACCCTATGGTTTACTTCCGCTTCCATGGTTCCATCCGCTGCTAAATCCACTCCAAGATATCTAAAACACTTCACTTCCTCCAGTTTGTCTCCATTCAAACTTACCTCCCAATTCGACTTGACCCTCAACCCTACTGTACCTAATAGCCTTGCTCTTATTCACATTTACTCTTAACTTTCTTCTTTCACACACTTTACCAAACTCAGTCACCACCTTCTGCAGTTTGTCACATGAATCAGCCACCAGCGCTGTATCATCAGCGAACAACAACTGACTCACTTCCCAAGCTCTCTCATCCACAACAGACTGCTTACTTTCCCCTCTTTCCAAAACTCTTGCATTCACCTATCTAACAACCCCACCGATAAACAAATTAAAAAACCATGAAGACATCACAAACCCCTGCCGCAAATTTACATTCACTGAGAACCAATCACTTTCTTCCTACACGTACACATGCCTTACATCCTCGATAAAAACTTTTCACTGCTTCTAACAAGTTACCTCCCACACCATATATTCTTAATACCTTCCACAGAGCATCTCTATCAACTCTATCATATGCCTTCTCCAGATCCATAAATGCTACATAAAAATCCATTTCATTTTCTAACTATTTCTCAAATACATTCTTCAAGGCAAACACATGATCTACACATCCTCTACCACTTCTGAAACCACACTGCTCTTCCCCAATCTGATGCTCTGTATATGCCTTCACCCTCTCAATCAATACCCTTCCATATGATTTACCATGAATACTCAACAAAATTATACCTCTGTAATTTGAGTACTCACTCTTATCCCCTTTGCCTTTGTACAATGGCACTATGCAAGCATTCCACCAATCCTCAGGCACCTTAACATGAATCATACATATATTAAATAACCGTACCAACCAGTCAACAATACAGTCACCCCCTTTTTTAAAAAATTCTGCTGCAATACCATCCAATCCGCTTCCTTGCCGGCTTTCATTTTCCGCAATGTTTTTACTATCTCTTCTCTGTTTACCAAATCATTTACCCTAACTCTCTCACTTTGAACACCACCTCGACCAAAAAACCCTATCTCTGCCTCTCTATCATCAAACACATTCAACAAACCTTCAAAATACTCACTCCATCTCCTTCTAACATCACCGCTACTTGTTATCACCTCCTCATTAGCCCCCTTCACTGAAGTTCCCATTTGGTCCCTTGACTTATGCATTTTACTTACCTCC
>NC_092269.1:22689479-22794479 GCF_036320965.1 Panulirus ornatus
AATACCTTGACCCGGGATCACTAGCACCTGTGGCAATGGACACACCTTTGTAATGCTTGATCACTTACAACTGATCAACTTTAATACGAAAGTCTTAGGTATTGTCCATCAGGAAAACTTTTTATTCATATTTATATAACACATATATATGTTAGATATACACTATCTCTAGAATATATCTTTACCCGGAACGTGTAACACTTGTGTGGATAGACACAACTTTGTAATGCATGATCCATTACACGAAATGAACTTCACTAACGAAGAGTTACACAACACGTCGTTGGAGAACATCAATCAAATACCTATACAGAATTTTTATGTTAGATAAAAGGCATTCTTGATAATAAACACAAGAAAAGATGATGAAAGAAAAGGCAGGTAGAGGTAAACATTTTGTTAAAATATGAAATACTCCTGCATTAAACTAACTTCTTGTATTGGATTTATTTCTTAGATACCCGCATGATGATGCATTCTGTTCTTTATAATCATAAAGGTTTATGTTTTTAACACGTTTTATCATTTCTTATATAATATTAAGGATTCAGGCGTGAGGATCTTGGTCATGAACAACCATCATAATGCAACACAATACATATTCATCATAAACCATAACCATTATGTTTGTACCAGGTTCTTGAAGTCCGCTGACAAGTGGCTCCGTGGTGTAGTGGTCAGCACATCTGCCTCATAAACAGTTGGTCCAGGTTCGATTCCTGGCGGGGCCTTTGTTTTCAGTATTTTTTTATGATCGTAAATACTCGTAGGTAGCCTCTCTCTCTCTCTCTCTCTCTCTCTCTCTCTCTCTCTCTCTCTCTCTCTCTCTCTCTCTCTCTCTCTCTCTCTCTCTCTCTCTCTACGCCGAGAGGCAAGTTGATATGCACTGAGTGGGTGGGTGGGTGGGTGGTGGGGTTCAGAGTGGCTCGCCGTCATATGGCAAGAACTTCATCGCTCTCACTCAGTCACGCAATCTACATTCATAGAGACTGGCTGGGGAGAGAGAGAGAGAGAGAGAGAGAGAGAGAGAGAGAGAGAGAGAGAGAGAGAGAGAGAGAGAGAGAGAGAGAGAGAGAGAGAGAGTTCTGGCTTATGGGTTCATCTAACGAGATTTTGCCAAAAGGCAGGTCAAGCGCGTAACGCTCTCCGCAGAGAAATATATTGTCACGAAGAAAAAGATTAAAGTGGTGGGAGTAAGGTGTTGTGTTATGTGTGGGAAGGAGAGGTTGTATGTTTGTGGAGTGAGAGCCAGCAGACAACGTCTGGGTGAGACAGGAAGGTAAGAAAGCTGCCTGAGTCAGAGGAGTGGTAATTAACAGCCACTAAAATGCCACGTGGCGCCTGGAAACTGTAGTGACGTAAGTGACATGGGGGCCTGCATGGGTTGCTGGTGGTGGGGGGTTGTCGTCAGAGACCAAATATAGATGTTGATGTTGCATGACATTAAGGTGAGGCTGTTGTGTGGTGTGGCGGGAAAGGTAGTATAATATTGGAAGCTGGTAATGTGGTATCGTACTCAGGCATGAAGCTCTGAAAGATCTGTGTGGCTGAACACGACGGCGCGACCTTCAGGTATTATGATGGCCTGATCTTTGACCTGACCATTAAGGTTGTACATGCATGTATGTTAGTAACCGTAAGTATGTTTTCCTTTGTCATTATGTGCTTACAGTATACATTGGACCTGCTGGTGATCTCAGTGGTGTCTGTGATGAGGCCTGGCGTCAACTTTTGGACCTACAAAGCATAAAAGAAAGTTGTGGAGGCAAGTGTAGAGAAGGAAATTCTTGTGAATCTTCCATGTGCACTCCCATCATGCAGACCACAATGTTGTTGGGTCAGGCTATAGGTTTGGAGTGGCAAAGGAGAGACTTGTGTTAGGGAACTAGAGACTGACGTGGTACCATGATTGAGATATTAGTATGTAATTACTTATTTTTCTCCACCTTGAAGAAATGTTTCTCCTTTGTAAGGCGCCAGTGTTTACAATTTAGATGTCTGACTTGCCTGCCAGTTTGCATCTATATAGACTTCATATTTAAGGTCAAGGTGGTGATCAATACACCTGCACCCTGAGCCACCGACTCTCGCTCCACTTACAAGAAGGTGGAATCAAACATCATCATGAATAAAAGCATGGAACGAGACTAACGAGGGAGATTATAATACATATCATCAAAATCATTACTAGTTGTACTGATCGCAGGAGACTACACAGATTAGAAGCCATTCACATAAGAGAGGAAGCCCCTGTCATCAACATGCAGACAAACATGACCACAGCTATATAGCTCGTTGATGACCCGTCAATAGGACGTAGACCTAATGCCTTGCCAAATTCCCGATTGCTCAGATGTGGTTAATTACTGTGTTGTTACAAACTTTCCATTATACAAAGGAATGTAAAGGTATTCATACAGCAGTGGACCATGGGTCACTTCGAGGCTGATGGTGATAGTGGAAGATATCAGAAACTCACACATTAGTGTAGTGGAAGATATCAGAAACTCACACATTAGTGTAGTAGAAGATATCAGAAACTCACACATTAGTGTAGTGGAAGATATCAGGAACTCACACATTAGTGTAGTAGAAGACATACAGATAATCTAAAGATAAACCTGTATAATGATGAGACGCAAATAATGTTAGTCTTCAACTTGAAGGGAAATATATATCAAGTTTATTGTGAAACGTATCTATAATGCTGCTTCCAACCACTCTAACTGGTAAATCATTCCATATTAACAATCACACTGAAGATAAACTACTTCACCTCATCTGAGGTCAAACGTTTGCCTACCAGTTTGTGTTCATTACTACGAGTGACATTAGATGTGACATCATTAGTGGATAGATATCTATACCTCAGTGATTTTTGTTAGTAAGACAGACAGTTAGTTTCGCGCTATTTCCAATGAACGTAACTTTAAAGTGAAGTACACTCGGTAAAAAAAGTATCTTTCCGGATGCGTCCGATGAATTTAGAAATAATCAATACCACTCGTGTTGTCTGGGTAGGTTTGGTGAGTGTGAATGTGGACATATTTCCTCATAATCATGGCAACTTATCTTTATTGTTGATTCCATCGAAATATGAATTTGATATACAATTCAATATCACAATTTGTCCTGTATTGGCACAGGGTCAATACGATCATGATGAAATTGGTTCATAGTTAGACCTGCCAAGTCTCCTCAAATATGGAATGTTTCTAATTGTTGGATTCACCAGGTCTCCATATGAGTGGTCTGTACCATGACAGGTCTATGCTAGGTCTATGCTTGGTACGGGCCCTCACCTCAACCCGGCTCTTTATCTGATCTTGACTAACAGGTAGTTTGTTGTTAGGGAGGCTGGCTGCCTGGCTGGCACAGGGCTTTACAATATGACGGATCTCTTTGTAACAGGTACACATGCATGTGTATTATTGGAGTGATCAGAATATCTCCATTATGACCAAACAATATAATGGTAGTCTTTCGTATAGGGTCAATGTAATGTTGGGATATTTGAAAACATATGAACAGTCATAAAGCCTGAATCCATTGTATATGTCCAACATTAAAGTTATATACATGTTGACTTTTATCATTACCAGTACAACATTGGTGAACTAATGGTCTTCAACCGGTATACACAACCTCAACAATCAGGAGTTGTTCATTATTTCTGTTATAAAGACTCAGGTACGTCATCCAAGGTAATGATTCGTATCTTCTTTAGAAGAATCACTTAAACTGGGAATGAAAAGATAATAAATTAAGAACCATATATATATATATATATATATATATATATATATATTATTTTTTTATTTTGCTCTGTCGCTGTCTCCCGCGTTTGCGAGGTAGCGCAAGGAAACAGACGAAAGAAATGGCCAAACCCACCCCCATACACATGTATATACACACACGTCCACACACGCAAATATACATACCTATACATCTCAATGTACACATATATATATACACACACAGACACATACATATATACCCATGCACACAATTTAAACTGTCTGCCTTTATTCATTCCCATCGCCACCTCGCCACACATGGAATACCATCCCCCTCCCCCCTCATGTGTGCGGGGTAGCCCTAGGAAAAGACAACAAAGGCCTCATTCGTTCACACTCAGTCTCTAGCTATCATGCAATAATTCCCGAAACCACAGCTCCCTTTCCACATCAAGGCCCCAAACAACTTTCCATGGTTTACCCCAGACGCTTCACATGCCCTGATTCAATCCACTGACAGCACGTCAACCCCGGTATACCATATCGATCCAATTCACTCTATTCCTTGCCCTCCTTTCACCCTCCTGCACGTTCAGGCCCCGATCACTCAAAATCTTTTTCACTCCATCTTTCCACCTCCAATTTGGTCTCCCACTTCTGCTCGTTCCCTCCACCTCCGACGCATATATCCTCTTGGTCAATCTTTCTTCACTCATTCTCTCCATGTGCCCAAACCATTTCAAAACACCCTCTACTGCTCTCTCAACCACGCTCTTTTTATTTCCACACATCTCTCTTACCCTTTCATTACTTACTCGATCAAACCACCTCACACCACATATTGTCCTCAAACATCTCATTTCCAGCACATCCACCCTCCTGTGCACAACTCTATCCATAGCCCACGCCTCGCAACCATACAACATTGTTGGAACCACTATTCCTTCAAACATACCCATTTTTGCTTTCCGAGATAATGTTCTCGACTTCCACACATTCTTCAAGGCTCCCAGGATTTTCGCCCCCTCCCCCACTCTGTGATTCACTTCCGCTTCCATGGTTCCATCCGCTGCCAGATCCACTCCCAGATATCTAAAACACTTTACTTCCTCCAGTTTTTCTCCTTTAAACTTACCTCCCAATTGACTTGACCCTCAACCCTACTGTACCTAATAACCTTGCTCTTATTCACATTTACTCTTAACTTTCTTCTTTCACACAGTTTACCAAACTCAGTCACCAGCTTCTGCAGTTTCTCACATGAATCAGCCAGCAGCGCTGTATCATCAGCGAACAACAACTGACTCACATCCCAAGCTCTCTCATCCACAACAGACTTCATTCTTGCCCCTATATATATATATATATATATATATATATATATATATATATATATATATATATATATATATATATATATATATATATATATATATATATATATATACATATATATATATATATATATATATATATATATATATACATATATATATATATATATATATATATATATATATATATATATATATATATATATATATATATATATATATATATATATATATATATATATATATATATATATATATATATATATATATATATATATTGGTTCTCAGTGAATGTAGGTTTGCGGCAGGGGTGTGTGATGTCTCCATGGTTGTTTAATTTGTTTATGGATGGGGTTGTTAGGGAGGTAAATGCAAGAGTCCTGGAAAGAGGGGCAAGTATGAAGTCTGTTGGGGATGAGAGAGCTTGGGAAGTGAGTCAGTTGTTGTTCGCTGATGATACAGCGCTGGTGGCTGATTCATGTGAGAAACTGCAGAAGCTGGTGACTGAGTTTGGTAAAGTGTGTGGAAGAAGAAAGTTAAGAGTAAATGTGAATAAGAGCAAGGTTATTAGGTACAGTAGGGTTGAGGGACAAGTCAATTGGGAGGTGAGTTTGAATGGAGAAAAACTGGAGGAAGTGAAGTGTTTTAGATATCGGGGAGTGGATCTGTCAGCGGATGGAACCATGGAAGCGGAAGTGGATCATAGAGTGGGGGAGGGGGCGAAAATTTTGGGAGCCTTGAAAAATGTGTGGAAGTCGAGAACATTATCTCGGAAAGCAAAAATGGGTATGTTTGAAGGAATAGTGGTTCCAACAATGTTGTATGGTTGCGAGGCGTGGGCTATGGATAGAGTTGTGCGCAGGAGGATGGATGTGCTGGAAATGAGATGTTGAGGACAATGTGTGGTGTGAGGTGGTTTGATCGAGTAAGTAACGTAAGGGTAAGAGAGATGTGTGGAAATAAAAAGAGCGTGGTTGAGAGAGCAGAAGAGGGTGTTTTGAAGTGGTTTGGGCACATGGAGAGAATGAGTGAGGAAAGATTGACCAAGAGGATATATGTGTCGGAGGTGGAGGGAACGAGGAGAAGAGGGAGACCAAATTGGAGGTGGAAAGATGGAGTGAAAAAGATTTTGTGTGATCGGGGCCTGAACATGCAGGAGGGTGTAAGGAGGGCAAGGAATAGAGTGAATTGGAGCGATGTGGTATACAGGGGTTGACGTGCTGTCAGTGGAGTAAATCAAGGCATGTGAAGCGTCTGGGGTAAACCATGGAAAGCTGTGTAGGTATGTATATTTGCGTGTGTGGACGTGTGTATGTACATGTGTATGGGGGGGGGGGGGTTGGGCCATTTCTTTCGTCTGTTTCCTTGCGCTACCTCGCATACGCGGGAGACAGCGACAAAGTATAAAAAAAAAAAAAAAAAAAAAAAAAAATATATATATATATATATATATATATATATATATATATATGTATATATATATATATATATATATATATATATATATATATATATATATATATATATATTACAGGTATTATTATTATTATTATTATTATCATTATTATTATTATTATCATTATTGTTATTATTTTTGCTTTGTCGCTGTCTCCCGCGTTTGCGAGGTAGCGCAAGGAAACAGACGAAAGAAATGGCCCAACCCACCCCCATACACATGTATATACATACACGTCCACACACGCAAATATACATACCCATACATCTGAATATACACATATACATACACACTCAGACACTTACATATATACAAATGCACACAATTCACACTGTCTGCCTTTATTCATTCCCATCGCTATAAATACATATATATATATATATATATATATATATATATATATATATATATATATATATATATATATATATATATATATATATGTTTCTTTTCTTTTAAACTATTCGCCATTTCCCGCGTTAGCGAGGTAGCGTTAAGAACAGAGGACTGGGCCTTTTTTGGAATATCCTCACCTAGCCCCTCTCTGTTCCTTCTTTCGGAATATTAAAAAAAACGAGAGGGGAGGATTTCCAGCCCCACGCTCCCTCCCCGTTTAGTCGCCTTCTACGACACGCAGGGAATACGTGGGAAGTATTCTTAATCCCCTATCCCCAGGGATAATATATATATATATATATATATATATATATATATATATATATATATATATATATATATATATATATATATATATATATATATATATATATATATATGTATATATAAATATATATATATACATATATATATGTATATATATATATATATATATATATATATATATATATATATATATATATATATATATATATATATATATATATATATATATATATATATATATAAAGTTTTTATCGAGGATGTAAGGCATGTGTACGTGTAGGAAGAGAGGAAAGTGATTGGTTCTCAGTGAATGTAGGTTTGCGGCAGGGGTGTGTGATGTCTCCATGGTTGTTTAATTTGTTTATGGATGGGGTTGTTAGGGATGTAAATGCAAGAGTCCTGGAAAGAGGGGCAAGTATGAAGTCTGTTGGGGATGAGAGAGCTTGGGAAGTGAGTCAGTTGTTGTTCGCTGATGATACAGCGCTGGTGGCTGATTCATGTGAGAAACTGCAGAAGCTGGTGACTGAGTTTGGTAAAGTGTGTGGAAGAAGAAAGTTAAGAGTGAATGTGAATAAGAGCAAGGTTATTAGGTACAGTAGGGTTGAGGGTCAAGTCAATTGGGAGGTGAGTTTGAATGGAGAAAAACTGGAGGAAGTGAAGTGTTTTAGATATCTGGGAGTGGATCTGTCAGCGGATGGAACCATGGAAGCGGAAGTGGATCATAGGGTGGGGGAGGGGGCGAAAATTTTGGGAGCCTTGAAAAATGTGTGGAAGTCGAGAACATTATCTCGGAAAGCAAAAATGGGTATGTTTGAAGGAATAGTGGTTCCAACAATGTTGTATGGTTGCGAGGCGTGGGCTATGGATAGAGTTGTGCGCAGGAGGATGGATGTGCTGGAAATGAGATGTTTGAGGACAATGTGTGGTGTGAGGTGGTTTGATCGAGTAAGTAACGTAAGGGTAAGAGAGATGTGTGGAAATAAAAAGAGCGTGGTTGAGAGAGCAGAAGAGGGTGTTTTGAAATGGTTTGGGCACATGGAGAGAATGAGTGAGGAAAGATTGACCAAGAGGATATATGTGTCGGAGGTGGAGGGAACGAGGAGAAGAGGGAGACCAAATTGGAGGTGGAAAGATGGAGTGAAAAAGATTTTGTGTGATCGGGGCCTGAACATGCAGGAGGGTGAAAGGAGGGCAAGGAATAGAGTGAATTGGAGCGATGTGGTATACAGGGGTTGACGTGCTGTCAGTGGATTGAATCAAGGCATGTGAAGCGTCTGGGGTAAACCATGGAAAGCAGTGTAGGTATGTATATTTGCGTGTGTGGACGTGTGTATGTACATGTGTATGGGGGGGGGGGGGTGGGGCCATTTCTTTCGTCTGTTTCCTTGCGCTACCTCGCAAACGCGGGAGACAGCGACAAAGTATAAAAAAAAAAAAAAAAAAAAAAAAAAAATATATATATATATATATATATATATATATATATATATATATATATGTATATATATGTAGCATGAGAAGAGTGGGAGGTGGGTTGATTAGAAAGGGTTGTGAGTAGTGAGATGAAGAAGTAAGATTATTAGTGAAAGAGAAGAGAGAGGCATTTGGACGATTTTTGCAGGGAAAAAATGCAATTGAGTTGGGAGATGTATAAAAGAAAGAGACAGGAGGTCAAGAGAAAGGTGCAGGAGGTGAAAAAGAGGGCAAATGAGAGTTGGGGTGAGAGAGTTTAATTAAATTTTAGGGAGAATAAAAAGATGTTCTGGAAGGAGGTAAATAAAGTGCGTAAGACAAGGGAGCAAATGGGAACTTCAGTGAAGGGCGCAAATGGGGAGGTGATAACAAGTAGTGGTGATGTGAGAAGGAGATGGAGTGAGTATTTTGAAGGTTTGTAGAATGTGTCTTTGATGATAGAGTGGCAGATATAGGGTGTTTTGGTCGAGGTGGTGTGCAAAGTG
The DNA here is from genome assembly GCF_036320965.1 of Panulirus ornatus. Lineage (NCBI taxonomy): Eukaryota > Metazoa > Arthropoda > Malacostraca > Decapoda > Palinuridae > Panulirus > Panulirus ornatus. The sequence goes on from NC_092269.1 coordinate 22,698,628, forward strand.
AGAGGGTTAGGGAAAATGATTTGGTAAACATAGAAGAGGTAGTAAAAGCTTTGCGGAAGATGAAAGCCGGCAAGGCAGCAGGTTTGGATGGTATTGCAGTGGAATTTATCAAAAAAGGGGGTGACTGTATTATTGACTGGTTGGTAAGGTTATTTAATGTATGTATGACTCATGGTGAGGTGCATGAGGATTGGCGGAATGCGTGCATAGTGCCATTGTACAGAGGCAAAGGGGATAAGAGTGAGTTCTCAAATTACAGAGGTATAAGTTTGTTGAGTATTCCTGGTAAATTATATGGGAGGGTATTGATTAAGAGGGTGAAGGCGTGTACAGAGCATCAGATTGGGGAAGAGCAGTGTGGTTTCAGAAGTGGTAAAGGATGTGTGGATCAGGTGTTTGCTTTGAAGAATGTATGTGAAAATACTTAGAAAAGCAAATGGATTTGTATGTAGCATTTATGGATCTGGAGAAGGCATATGATAGAGTTGATAGAGATGCTCTGTGGAAGGTATAAAGAATATATGTTGTGGGAGGCAAGTTGTTAGAAGCAGTGAAAAGATTTTATCGAGGATGTAAGGCATGTGTACGTGTAGGAAGAGAGGAAAGTGATTGGTTCTTAGTGAATGTAGGTTTGCGGCAGGGGTGTGTGATGTCTCCATGGTTGTTTAATTTGTTTATGGATGGGGTTGTTAGGGAGGTGAATGCAAGAGTTTTGGAAAGAGGTGCAAGTATGAAATCTGTTGGGGATGAGAGAGCTTGGGAAGTGAGTCAGTTGTTGTTCGCTGATGATACAGCGGTGGTGGCTGATTCATGTGAGAAACTGCAGAAGCTGGTGACTGAGTTTGGTAAAGTGTGTGAAAGAAGAAAGTTAAGAGTAAATGTGAATAAGAGCAAGGTTATTAGGTACAGTAGGGTTGAGGGTCAAGTCAATTGGGAGGTTTAAAAAAAAAAACAAACAAAAAAAAACAAAAAAAAAAAAAAAACAAAAAAACCCAAAAAAAAACCCAAAAAAAAAAAAAACCAAACAAAACAAAAAACAAAAAAAAAAACCAAAAAAAAAAAAAAACCAAAATAACAAAAAAAAAAAAAAAAAAAAACCAAACAAAAAAAAAAACAAAAAAAAAAAAAAAAAAAAACCAAAAAAAAAAAAAAACCAAAAAAAAAAAAAAACCAAAAAAAAAAAAACCCCAAAAAACCCAAAAAAAAACCCCCCCCAAAAAAAAAACCAAAACAAAAAAAACAAAACCCAAAAAAAAAAAAAAAACAAAAAAAAAAAAAAAAAAACAAAAAAAAAACAAAAAAAAAAAAAAACCCCAAAATCAAAAAAAAAAAAAAAAAAAAAAAAAAAAAACCCCCCAAAAAAAAAAACAAAAACAAAAAAAACCCAAAAAAACAAAAAAAAAAAAAAAAAAAACCAACACACAAAAAAAACCAAAAACAAAAAAAAACAAAAAACAAAAAAACCCACAAAAACCCCCCCCCCCAAAACAAAAAACACAAAAAAAAAAACATTAACAAATAAATAAATACAAACAACAATCCCAAAAAAAAACCAAAAAAAATCAAAAAACCAAAAAAAAAAAAAAAAAAAAAAAAAATCTAAAAAAAAACCAACACCAACCAAAAAAACCATACCAATAAAAAAAAACCCAAACAAAAAACACAACAAAAACACAAAAACAACATAAAACAAAAAAAAAAAAAAACCCAAATCCCTTTAATCATATATCTTCTACATTTATAAAATCTTAAAACTTTTATTCCATTTAATCTAAACATTATAATAAATCAATATAAAATTATTTATCAATTTTAAACTAAAATTTTATCAAAACATTTACATTAAAAAAACTTTCTTCTTAATCTAATTCATTTTTCCCATTTTTTAATATTATATTTTAAAACAATTTTAAATAAATAATATAAATTTAAAAACATAAATCATTTTTAATACTCTTTATTTATTAAACTATCAAATATCTTTAATTATAAAATTAAACTAAATAATAAATTCAAATTTCTTAAAAATCTTTATTATATCTAACTCAATTTATTAATATTAAACTCCATTATACTCTTATATTTCACCCTTATATAATCCTCATAATATCTCAAATCCCTCAAACTTTATCTCAATTAATTCTACTTACAACACACTTATCACTCTCATTCACTAAACTTACAAAAACAATCATTTTCTTCTATAACTCTTATCCCTAAATCTTCTCATTATATATTACCATCTATAAATTTCCCCCCACATATTAATATCTTATTAAATCTCTCTACAAAACACATACATTTTTAATCTCTCATTTAATTCCCACCACCTACAAAATTATCTCTCTCTCCTCTTTATAAAATCCCATTTAAACTTTTCCATTATCTCTAATCTATATCTTCCCTCAATCCCCTCTTCAAACATATACTTTATTCTTTACCCTCTTTCCTATTTTCCCCAATTTTATTCCCCTCTTCTATCCCTAAAAAATATCACTTTTATCCCATTTTCTTTAAACCCCTTTTTCCTTCCACTCAAATTCATTTTTCAACCTTTAAACCCATCATACATATTCAAACAATTCCATTCCTAAAAATTAAACAATCCCTAAAATAAAAATAAAACAATTATTCATTAAAAAAAATCAAAAATAAAAAAAAAAAAAAAAAAACAATTTCTTAAAACAAAATCAAACATTAAACCCAACCCCTTTCCTAAATCCAACCAACAATAAATTACAAAATTAAAAAAAAAACAACAAACAAAAAAAATAACAAAAAAAAAAAAAATAACAAAAACAAAAACAAAAACAAAAAAACAAAAACAAACAAAAAACAAAACATAAAATCAAAAAAAACCCCAATAATATAATCAACAAAAACATACCAAAAACAACAAAAACAAAACAAAAAATATAACACCAACAAACAAAAAAAAAAACCCAAAAAAAAAACCCAAACCAAAAAAAACAAACAAAACCCAAAAAAAAAACACAAAACAACCATAAACAAACAAAAAAATTCCATACCACAAACCAAAAAAATCCACCCAATAAAAAAACAATACAAACCTCACAACCAAAAAAAAATTAAAAATAATAAAAAACAACAACAAAATAAACAAAAATACCCACCCCAAATACCCTTTTTCCCCAATAAAACATACCACAAAAAAAAAACAAACAAAACAAATCACAAAAAAAAAATAACCCAAAACTAAATAAACACACAAACCCAAATCAACAAAAAAACAACTAAAAAAAAAATAAACAACAAAAAAATAAACAAAAAACAAACAAAACCAAAAACCCAAAAAAAAATAAAAAACCACACAAAAAAAAAACAACAAAAAACCCCCAACTAAAAAACCAACAAACAAACCAAATACCCCACCAAAACAAAAAAAAAACAAAAAAAACACATCAAAAAAACACAATAAAAAACAAACATAAACCCAACAAACCACCAACAAAAAAAAAATCAAAATAACCAAAACCAACACAAAAAAACAAAACCAATAAAAAAAACAACAACCAACCAAAAACAAACAAACAACCAAAAACAAAAAACAAAAAACACACACCAAAAAAAAAAAACAAACCAAAAAACAAAACCCCCACCCCAAAACACAAACAAACAAAATACCCAAACACCCATAAATTTTTTTTCCCCAAACCAACAATAAACCAACCCAACCCACCCCCCCACCCCTTCCCCCCCCCCCCAAAACCAACCAACACCACAAAACAACACCACCAAACACTCAACAAAACAACCCCCAAACCACATACCACCCATTTTTCCCAAAAATAAACATAATTTACCTTACAAAACAATACAAAACCTTTTCACAACCAACTCCTCTACCCACCTATTACCACCCATTCACCTTTACCCTATCACCCCCAACCTCTTACCCTAAATATCTACAAATTCCAACACATTTCTTACAATCAATTTCTTTATCCTTCCATACCCTCTCCACCTCAATTTTCCTCTCCTATATTAAACCTCCTATTACTCTTCATATATTCACCTTATAAATCAAATCCTCCATACATATCTCCCACCAACTCCCCTCCCCATTCAAATACATACTCCAAACATTCACATTCTCCTTCCACATCACTCTAATCACTCTCATCACATATTCCTTACAACCTCCACACATTATATTTCTTCCCTAATAACTCCTCCTATCCCCTAAAAACACTCTTCATACCTTCCATATACCTATACTTCCTCTCTTCCCTATCAATTAACACCTATCCATACTTAAATCTTCCTTTTATATATCATACACCCATTAATAAACCAAATAAACATTCATTTTAATAACTTTCTTACCCATCCCCTCTAAAATTCCCTCTTTTCCCTACATCCTACATAATTTTCATCTCTCTCAATTTCCTATCTACCTAATAATAACTCATCATCACCCTCTCATTATTCATCAACCATATCTCCCCATCCTCCTCATTATCCATCTAAATTACCCTATATATTCCTCCTCCCTAACCTCTACCCATATCCACCTCTCCCCTTAACAACTTACCCCTACTTTAATCTTTACCCTACCCAATTTCTTATCTAAATCCATTCTCCCCCCATTCTTCCTATCCTATAAAACTCACACATTTCTATTCACATTCCTCTTCATTCCCCCCATTCCTCTTCCTATTCACCACTTTATTTTTCTTTTTCTCCCCAACATTTCTCCAATCCTCCATATATTCCTACCTCTCCCCCAACACACTTCCCTCCCCCCCATTTACATAAATCCTTCCACTATTAACCCCCCCCCATAATACATTAATCTCTTCTATTTCACATTCACTCTAATATCTCCTTCTTCATTCATATCATTCCCATCTCATAAATCTTCCCCATATATTATATCTTATTAAATCACTCTACCTACCCTACCTTTACCTCTCTCATATATTCCCACCCCCTCTCTATTAATCTCTCTCCTCCTCTTTATAAAATCCCATTAAATTTCCCCATTCTCTCCATCTATCTTCCCTCAATCCCCCCTCTTCACACATATACTTCTTATTCTTTCCCCTCTTCCTCCCTGAGACCAACTTGGAGGTGGAAAGATGGAGTGTAATAGATTTGTGTGATCGGGGGCACTGAACATGAAGGAGGGTGAAAGGAGGGCATGGAATAGAGTGAATTGGTGCCATGTGGGTATACCGGGGTTGACGTGGCTGTCAGGGGAGTGAAGCTGGCATGTGAAGCGTCTGGGGTTAAACCATGGAAAGCTGGTAGGTATGTATATTAGCGTGTGTGGACGTTGTTTATACATGTATATGGGGGAGGGGTTGGGGCCATTTCTTTGTCTGTTTCCTTGCGCTACCTCGCAAACGCGGGAGACAGCACAAAGTAATAATAGATAAAATAAAATAAATATATGTTATATATATATATATTATATTATATATATATATATAAGTATTTATTATATATATATATATATGTATATATATTTTTTGTGTATTTTTTCATTTTCCTTTGTCGCTGTCTACCGGTAGCGTATGTAGGCAAGGAAAACAGAATAATAGATATTGGCCCAACCCACCATATGCACATGTATATAATGCACGTCCACAAAACGCAAATATACTTACCTTTACACCTCAACGGAAACGTATTATATATATATTACACACACAGACATATGACATATATCCACAGTAATAATTCTATACTGTCTGCCTTTACTCTTGCCATCGCCAACCCCGCCACACATGAAATAACTACCCCCCCCCCCCTTTTATTGCGCGAGGTAGCGCCAGGAAAAGACAACAAAGGCCACATTCGTTCACAACTCAGTCTCTAGCTGTCATGTAATAATTGCAACCGAAAACACAGCTCCTTTCCACATCATGGCCACTACAAAAACGTTTCATGGTTAACCCCAGACGTTTCACAATGCCTGGTTCATATCCATTGACAGCAGTCGACCCCGGTGTACACATCGTTCTAATTCACCTCTATTCCTTGCACGCCTTTCACCCTCCTGCATATGTTCAGGGGCCCCGCCCGTCATCAAAATCTTTTTCACTCCATCTTTCCACCTCCATTTTGGTCTCCCACATTTCCTCCGTTCCCTCCACATCTGACACATATATCCTCTTGGTCAATCTTTCATCACTCATTCTCTCAATCTGACCAAACCCATTTCAAAACACCCTCTTCTGCTTCTATCAACCACACTTTTTTTATTTACCAAACATCTCTCGTACCCTATCATTACTTACTCGATGAAAAGCACCTCACACTCATTTGTTCCTCAAAACATCCAATTTCCAGCACAGCAACCCTCCTCGCACTAAACTCTATTCTTAGCCAACGCCTCGCAGCCAATACTATATTGTTGGAGCCACCATTCCTTAGACATACCCATTTTTTCTTTTCGAGATATTGTTCCGATTTCCACATATTCCTGAAGGCTCCCAGTACTTCGCCCCCCCCCACCCCATGATTCAATCCGCTTCCATGGTTCCATTCCGCTGCCAACCTGTTCACATATTCAAAACATTCTCTTCCTCCAGTTTTTCTCCATTCAAAACGTTCCTTCCAATTGACTTGTCCCTCAAACTTACTGTACTGAAAACCTTGCTCTTTATTCACATTTACTACTCAGCTTTCTTCTTTACCACACTGTCCAAAACTCAGTTAGCAGCTTCTGATAGTTTCTCACACGAATCAGCCTCCAGCACTGTATCAACAGCGAACAGCAATCTACTACCTTCCCCAAGCTCTCTCATCCACAACTGGACTGATATTGCCCCTGTTTCCAAAACTTTTTGCATTCACCTCCCTAGCAACCCCATCCATAAACAAAAATTTAAAAAACCATGTAGACATCCATACACCCCTGCCGCAAACCCTTACATTCACAGAGAACCCCAAACACTTTTTTTTTTTTTTCCCCCTTTTTCATCTTCCTACACGTACACATGTCCCTTACATCCTAGATAAAGCTTTTCATTGTTTTCTAAAAACTTTTCCTCACACAGCCATATATCTTATTCCTTATACATTGCTTATAAATATATTATATTATTTATATATTATGATATATATATATATATCTATATATATATATATATATTATATATATATATTATATATTTATATATATATGGCAGAATAGGTTGTTTTGGTGAGGTGGTGTGCCAAGTGAGAGGGGGTTTGGGAAAATGATTTTGGTATAAACAGAGAAGAGGTTAGTGAAAGCTTTTGCGGAAGATGAAAGTAGGCAAGGCAAGCAGGTTTGGATGGTATTGGCAGAGGATTTATTAAAAAAAGGGGGTGACTGTATTTGTTGAGTGGTTGGTAAGTTATTTAATGTATGTATGACTCATGGTGAGGTGCCTGAGGATTGGCGGAATGCGTGCATAGTGCCATTGTACAAAGGCAAAGGGGATAAGAGTGAGTGCTCAAATTACAGAGGTATAAGTTTGTTGAGTATTCTGGTAAATTATATGGGAGGGTATTGATTGAGAGGGTGAAGGCATGTACAGAGCATCAGATTGGGGAAGAGCAGTGTGGTTTCAGAAGTGGTAGAGGATGTGTGGATCAGGTGTTTGCTTTGAAGAATGTATGTGAGAAATACTTAGAAAAGCAAATGGATTTGTATGTAGCATTTATGGATCTGGAGAAGGCATATGATAGAGTTGATAGAGATGCTCTGTGGAAGGTATTAAGAATATATGGTGTGGGAGGCAAGTTGTTAGAAGCAGTGAAAAGTTTTTATCGAGGATGTAAGGCATGTGTACGTGTAGGAAGAGAGGAAAGTGATTGGTTCTCAGTGAATGTAGGTTTGCGGCAGGGGTGTGTGATGTCTCCATGGTTGTTTAATTTGTTTATGGATGGGGTTGTTAGGGAGGTAAATGCAAGAGTTTTGGAAAGAGGGGCAAGTATGAAGTCTGTTGGGGATGAGAGAGCTTGGGAAGTGAGTCAGTTGTTGTTCGCTGATGATACAGCGCTGGGGGCTGATTCATGTGAGAAACTGCAGAAGCTGGTGACTGAGTTTGGTAAAGTGTGTGGAAGAAGAAAGTTAAGAGTAATGTGAATAAGAGCAAGGTTATTAGGTACAGTAGGGTTGAGGGTCAAGTCAATTGGGAGGTGAGTTTGAATGGAGAAAAACTGGAGGAAGTGAAGTGTTTTAGATATCTGGGAGTGGATCTGTCAGCGGATGGAACCATGGAAGCGGAAGTGGATCATAGGGTGGGGGAGGGGGCGAAAATTCTGGGAGCCTTGAAGAATGTGTGGAAGTCGAGAACATTATCTCGGAAAGCAAAAATGGGTATGTTTGAAGGATAGTGGTTCCAACAATGTTGTATGGTTGCGAGGCGTGGGCTATGGATAGAGTTGTGCGCAGGAGGATGGATGTGCTGGAAATGAGATGTTTGAGGACAATGTGTGGTGTGAGGTGGTTTGATCGAGTGAGTAACGTAAGGGTAAGAGAGATGTGTGGAAATAAAAAGAGCGTGGTTGAGAGAGCAGAAGGGGTGTTTTGAAGTGGTTTGGGCACATGGAGAGAATGAGTGAGGAAAGATTGACCAAGAGGATATATGTGTCGGAGGTGGAGGGAACGAGGAGAGAGGGAGACCAAATTGGAGGTGGAAAGATGGAGTGAAAAGATTTTGTGTGATCGGGGCCTGAACATGCAGGAGGGTGAAAGGAGGGCAAGGAATAGAGTGAATTGGAGCGATGTGGTATACAGGGGTTGACGTGCTGTCAGTGGATTGAATCAAGGCATGTGAAGGTCTGGGGGTAAACCATGGAAAGCTGTGTAGGTATGTATATTTGCGTGTGTGGACGTATGTATATACATGTGTATGGGGGGGGTTGGGCCATTTCTTTCGTCTGTTTCCTTGCGCTACCTCGCAAACGCGGGAGACAGCGACAAAGTATAAAAAAAAAAAAATAATATTATATATATATAATATTATATATATATATATATATTATATATATATATATATTATTATATATTATATATATTATATATATATATTATTATTCCCTGGGGATTGGGGTGATATAAGAATATTCCCACGTATTCCTCGCGTGTCGTAGAAAGGGACTAGAGGGGACGGGAGCGGGGGGCCAGAAATCCTCCCCTCCTTGTATTTAACTTTCTAAAATGGGAAACAGAAGAAGGAGTCACGCGGGGAGTGCTCATCCTCCTCGAAGGCTCAGAGTGGGGTGCCTAAATGTGTGTGGATTGTAACCAAGATGTGAAAAAAGGGAAGATAGGTAGTATGTTTGAGGAAAGGAACTGGATGTTTTGGCTCTGAGTGAAACGAAGCTCAAGGGTAAAGGGGAAGAGTGGTTTGGGAATGTCTGGGGAGTAAAGTCAGGGGTTAGTGAGAGGACAAGAGCAAGGGAAGGAGTAGCAATACTCCTGAAACAGGAGTTGTGGGAGTATGTGATAGAATGTAAGAAAGTAAATTCTCGTTAATATGGGTAAAACTGAAAGTTGATGGAGAGAGGTGGGTGATTATTGGTGCATATGCACCTGGGCATGAGAAGAAAGATCAAGAGAGGCAAGTGTTTTGGGAGCAGCTGAATGAGTGTGTTAGTGGTTTTGATGCACGAGACGGGTTATAGTGATGGGTGATTTGAATGCAAAGGTGAGTAATGTGGCAGTTGAGGGAATAATTGGTATCATGGGGTGTTCAGTGTGTTGTAAATGGAAATGGTGAAGAGCTTGTAGATTTTATGTGCTGAAAAAAGGACTGATGATTGGGAATACCTGGTTTAAAAAGCGAGATATACATAAGTATACTTATGTAAGTAGGAGAGATGGCCAGAGAGCGTTATTGGATTACGTGTTAATTGACAGGCGTGCGAAAGAGAGACTTTTGGATGTTAATGTGCTGAGAGGTGCAACTGGAGGGATGTCTGATCATTATCTTGTGGAGGCTAAGGTGAAGATTTGTATGGGTTTTCAGAAAAGAAGAGTGAATGTTGGGGTGAAGAGGGTGGTGAGAGTAAGTGAGCTTGGGAAGGAGACTGTGTGAAGGAAGTACCAGGAGAGACTGAGTACAGAATGGAAAAAAGGTGAGAACAATGGAAGTAAGGGGAGTGGGGGAGGAATGGGATGTATTTAGGGAATCAGTGATGGATTGCGCAAAAGATGCTTGTGGCATGAGAAGAGTGGGAGGTGGGTTGTTTAGAAAGGGTAGTGAGTGGTGGGATGAAGAAGTAAGAGTATTAGTGAAAGAGAAGAGAGAGGCATTTGGACGATTTTTGCAGGGAAAAAAATGCAATTGAGTGGGAGAATGTATAAAAGAAAGAGACAGGAGGTCAAGAGAAAGGTGCAAGAGGTGAAAAAAGGGCAAATGAGAGTTGGGGTGAGAGGAGTATCATTAAATTTTAGGGAGAATAAAAAGATGTTCTGGAAGGAGGTAAATAAAGTGCGTAAGACAAGGGAGCAAATGGGAACTTCCGTGAAGGGCGCAAATGGGGAGGTGATAACAAGTAGTGGTGATGTGAGAAGGAGATGGAGTGAGTATTTTGAAGGTTTGTAGAATGTGTCTTTGATGATAGAGTGGCAGATATAGGGTGTTTTGGTCGAGGTGGTGTGCAAAGTGAGAGGGTTAGGGAAAATGATTTGGTAAACAGAGAAGAGGTAATAAAAGCTTTGCGGAAGATGAAAGCCGGCAAGGCAGCAGGTTTGGATGGTATTGCAGTGGAATTTATTAAAAAAGGGGGTGACTGTATTATTGACTGGTTGGTAAGGTTATTTAATGTATGTATGACTCATGGTGAGGTGCATGAGGATTGGCGGAATGCGTGCATAGTGCCATTGTACAGAGGCAAAGGGGATAAGAGTGAGTTCTCAAATTACAGAGGTATAAGTTTGTTGAGTATTCCTGGTAAATTATATGGGAGGGTATTGATTAAGAGGGTGAAGGCGTGTACAGAGCATCAGATTGGGGAAGAGCAGTGTGGTTTCAGAAGTGGTAGAGGATGTGTGGATCAGGTGTTTGCTTTGAAGAATGTATGTGAAAATACTTAGGAAAGCAAATGGATTTGTATGTAGCATTTATGGATCTGGAGAAGGCATATGATAGAGTTGATAGAGATGCTCTGTGGAAGGTATAAAGAATATATGTTGTGGGAGGCAAGTTGTTAGAAGCAGTGAAAAGATTTTATCGAGGATGTAAGGCATGTGTACGTGTAGGAAGAGAGGAAAGTGATTGGTTCTCAGTGAATGTAGGTTTGCGGCAGGGGTGTGTGATGTCTCCATGGTTGTTTAATTTGTTTATGGATGGGGTTGTTAGGGAGGTGAATGCAAGAGTTTTGGAAAGAGGGGCAAGTATGAAATCTGTTGGGGATGAGAGAGCTTGGGAAGTGAGTCAGTTGTTGTTCGCTGATGATACAGCGCTGGTGGCTGATTCATGTGAGAAACTGCAGAAGCTGGTGACTGAGTTTGGTAAAGTGTGTGAAAGAAGAAAGTTAAGAGTAAATGTGAATAAGAGCAAGGTTATTAGGTACAGTAGGGTTGAGGGTCAAGTCAATTGGGAGGTAAGTTTGAATGCAGAAAAACTGGAGGAAGTAAAGTGTTTTAGATATCTGGGAGTGGATCTTGCAGCGGATGGAACCATGGAAGCAGAAGTGGATCATAAGGTGGGGGAGCGGGCGAAAATCCTGGGAGCCTTGAAGAATGTGTGGAAGTCGAGAACATTATCTCGGAAAGCAAAAATCGGTATATTTGAAGGAATAGTGGTTCCAACAATGTTGTATGGTTGCGAGGCGTGGGCTATGGATAGAGTTGTGCGCATGAGGATGGATGTGCTGGAAATGAGATGTTTGAGGACAATATGTGGTGTGAGGTGGTTTGATCGAGTAAGTAACGTAAGGGTAAGAGAGATGTGTGGAAATTAAAAGAGCGTGGTTGAGAGAGCAGAAGAGGGTGTTTTGAAATGGTTTGGGCACATGCAGAGAATGAGTGAGGAAAGATTGAACAAGAGGATATATGTGTCGGAGGTGGAGGGAACGAGGAGAAGTGGGAGACCAGATTGGAGGTGGAAAGATGGAGTGAAAAAGATTTTGTGTGATCGAGGCCTGAACATGCAGGAGGGTGAAAGGAGGGCAAGGAATAGAGTGAATTGGATCGATGTGGTATTCCGGGGTTGACGTGCTGTCAGTGGATTGAATCAGGGCATGTGAAGCGTCTGGGGTAAACCATGGAAAGCTGTGTAGGTATGTATATTTGCGTGTGTGGACATTTGTATATACATGTGTATGGGGGTGGGTTGGGCCATTTCCTTCGTCTGTTTCCTTGCGCTACCTCGCAAACGCGGGATACAGCGGCAAAAAAAAAAATATATATATATATATATATATATATATATATATATATATATATATATATATATATTTTTTTTTTTTTTTTTTTTTATACCTCGTCGCTGTCTCCCGCGTTTGCGAGGTAGCGCAAGGAAACAGACGAAAGAAATGGCCCAACCGCCCCCATACACATGTACATACACACGTATATATATATATATATATATATATATATATATATATATATATATATATATATATATATATATATATATATATATATATATATATATATATATATATATATATATATATATATATGTATATATATATTAAAAATGGGGGTGACTGTATTGTTGACTGGTTGGTAAGGTTATTTAATGTATGTATGATTCATGGTGAGGTGCCTGAGGATTGGCGGAATGCGTGCATAGTGCCATTGTACAAAGGCAAAGGGGATAAGAGTGAGTGCTCAAATTACAGAGGTATAAGTTTGTTGAGTATTCCTGGTAAATTATATGGGAGGGTATTGATTGAGAGGGTGAAGGCATGTACAGAGCATCAGATTGGGGAAGAGCAGTGTGGTTTCAGAAGTGGTAGAGGATGTGTGGATCAGGTGTTTGCTTTGAAGAATGTATGTGAGAAATACTTAGAAAAGCAAATGGATTTGTATGTAGCATTTATGGATCTGGAGAAGGCATATGATAGAGTTGATAGAGATGCTCTGTGGAAGGTATTAAGAATATATGGTGTGGGAGGAAAGTTGTTAGAAGCAGTGAAAAGTTTTTATCGAGGATGTAAGGCATGTGTACGTGTAGGAAGAGAGGAAAGTGATTGGTTCTCAGTGAATGTAGGTTTGCGGCAGGGGTGTGTGATGTCTCCATGGTTGTTTTATTTGTTTATGGATGGGGTTGTTAGGGAGGTAAATGCAAGAGTTTTGGAAAGAGGGGCAAGTATGAAGTCTGTTGGGGATGAGAGAGCTTGGGAAGTGAGTCAGTTGTTGTTCGCTGATGATACAGCGCTGGTGGCTGATTCATGTGAGAAACTGCAGAAGCTGGTGACTGAGTTTGGAAAAGTGTGTGGAAGAAGAAAGTTAAGAGTAAATGTGAATAAGAGCAAGGTTATTAGGTACAGTAGGGTTGAGGGTCAAGTCAATTGGGAGGTGAGTTTGAATGGAGAAAAACTGGAGGAAGTGAAGTGTTTTAGATATCTGGGAGTGGATCTGGCAGCGGATGGAACCATGGAAGCGGAAGTGGATCATAGGGTGGGGGAGGGGGCGAAAATCCTGGGGGCCTTGAAGAATGTGTGGAAGTCGAGAACATTATCTCGGAAAGCAAAAATGGGTATGTTTGAAGGAATAGAGGTTCCAACAATGTTGTATGGTTGCGAGGCGTGGGCTATGGATAGAGTTGTGCGCAGGAGGATGGATGTGCTGGAAATGAGATGTTTGAGGACAATGTGTGGTGTGAGGTGGTTTGATCGAGTGAGTAACGTAAGGGTAAGAGAGATGTGTGGAAATAAAAAGAGCGTGGTTGAGAGAGCAGAAGAGGGTGTTTTGAAGTGGTTTGGGCACATGGAGAGGATGAGTGAGGAAAGATTGACCAAGAGGATATATGCGTCGGAGGTGGAGGGAACAAGGAGAAGAGGGAGACCAAATTGGAGGTGGAAAGATGGAGTGAAAAAGATTTTGTGTGATCGGGGCCTGAACATGCAGGAGGGTGAAAGGAGGGCAAGGAATAGAGTGAATTGGAGCGATGTGGTATACCGGGGTTGACGTGCTGTCAGTGGATTGAAGCAGGGCATGTGAAGCGTCTGGGGTAAACCATGGAAAGCTGGGTAGGTATGTATATTTGCGTGTGTGGACGTATGTATATACATGTGTATGGGGGGGGTTTGGCCATTTCTTTCGTCTGTTTCCTTGCGCTACCTCGCAAACGCGGGAGACAGCGACAAAGTATAATAGATAAAATAAATAAATATATCTATATATATATATATATATATATATATATATATATATATATATATATATATATATATATATATATATATATATGTATATATATTTTTATGTGTATTTATTCATTTTCCTTTGTCGCTGTCTCACGCGTAGCGATGTAGGGCAAGGAAACAGACGAAAGAATGGCCAAACCCACCCATATGCACATGTATATACATGCACGTCCACACTCGCAAATATACATACCTATACACCTCAACGAACGTATATATATATATACACACACAGACATATGCATATATCCACATGTACATAATTCATACTGTCTGCCTTTACTCATTCCCATCGCCACCCCGCCACACATGAAATAACAACCCCCTCCCCCCCTCATATGCGCGAGGTAGCGCCAGGAAAAGACAACAAAGGCCACATTCGTTCACACTCATTCTCTAGCTGTCATGTAATAATGCACCGAAACCACAGCTCCCTTTCCACATCCAGGCCCTACAAAACTTTTCATGGTTAACCCCAGACGTTTCACATGCCCTGGTTCAATCCATTGACAGCACGTCGACCCCGGTGTACCACATCGTTCTAATTCACTCTATTCCTTGCACGCCTTTCACCCTCCTGCATGTTCAGGCCCCGATCACTCAAAATCTTTTTCACTCCATCTTTCCACCTCCAATTTGGTCTCCCACATTTCCTCGTTCCCTCCACATCTGACACATATATCCTCTTGGTCAATCTTTCCTCACTCATTCTCTCCATATGACCAAACCATTTCAAAACACCCTCTTCTGCTCTATCAACCACACTTTTTTTATTACCACACATCTCTCTTACCCTATCATTACTTACTCGATCAAAGCACCTCACACCTCATATTGTCCTCAAACATCCAATTTCCACCACATCCACCCTCCTCAGCACAACTCTATCTATAGCCAACGCCTCGCAGCCATACAATATTGTTGGAGCCACCATTCCTTCAGACATACCCAATTTTGCTTTTCGAGATAATGTTCTCGATTTCCACATATTCCTGAAGGCTCCCAGTACTTTCGCCCCCTCCCCCACCCCATGATTCACTTCCGCTTCCATGGTTCCATCCGCTGCCAAATCCAGTTCCACATATTCAAAACACTTCTCTTCCTCCAGTTTTTCTCCATTCAAACTTACCTTCCAATTGACTTGTCCCTCAACCCTACTGTACCTGAAAACCTTGCTCTTATTCACATTTACTCTCAGCTTTCTTCTTTCACACACTGTCCCAAACTCAGTTAACAGCTTCTGTAGTTTCTCACACGAATCAGCCACCAGCACTGTATCAACAGCGAACAGCAACTGACTCACTTCCCAAGCTCTCTCATCCACAACAGACTGCATATTTGCCCCTGTTTCCAAAACTTTTGCATTCACCTCCGTAGCAACCCCATCCATAAACAAATTAAACAACCATGTAGACATCATACACCCCTGCCGCAAACCTACATTCACAGAGAACCAATCACTTTCCTCTCTTCCTACACGTACACATGCCTTATATCCTAGATAAAAGCTTTTCATTGTTTCTAAAAACTTGCCTCACATGCCATATATTCTTAATACCTTCTACATAGCATATATATATATATATATATATATATATATATATATATATATATATATATATATATATATATATATATATATATATGGCAGATATAGGGTGTTTTGGTCGAGGTGGTGTGCAAAGTGAGAGGGTTAGGGAAAATGATTTGGTAAACAGAGAAGAGGTAGTGAAAGCTTTGCGGAAGATGAAAGCCGGCAAGGCAGCAGGTTTGGATGGTATTGCAGAGGAATTTATTAAAAAAGGGGGTGACTGTATTGTTGACTGGTTGGTAAGGTTATTTAATGTATGTATGACTCATGGTGAGGTGCCTGAGGATTGGCGGAATGCGTGCATAGTGCCATTGTACAAAGGCAAAGGGGATAAGAGTGAGTGCTCAAATTACAGAGGTATAAGTTTGTTGAGTATTCCTGGTAAATTATATGGGAGAGTATTGATTGAGAGGGTGAAGGCATGTACAGAGCATCAGATTGGGGAAGAGCAGTGTGGTTTCAGAAGTGGTAGAGGATGTGTGGATCAGGTGTTTGCTTTGAAGAATGTATGTGAGAAATACTTAGAAAAGCAAATGGATTTGTATGTAGCATTTATGGATCTGGAGAAGGCATACGATAGAGTTGATAGAGATGCTCTGTGGAAGGTATTAAGAATATATGGTGTGGGAGGAAAGTTGTTAGAAGCAGTGAAAAGTTTTTATCGAGGATGTAAGGCATGTGTACGTGTAGGAAGAGAGGAAAGTGATTGGTTCTCAGTAAATGTAGGTTTGCGGCAGGGGTGTGTGATGTCTCCATGGTTGTTTTATTTGTTTATGGATGGGGTTGTTAGGGAGGTGAATGCAAGAGTTTTGGAAAGAGGGGCAAGTATGAAGTCTGTTGGGGATGAGAGAGCTTGGGAAGTGAGTCAGTTGTTGTTCGCTGATGATACAGCGCTGGTGGCTGATTCATGTGAGAAACTGTAGAAGCTGGTGACTGAGTTTGGAAAAGTGTGTGGAAGAAGAAAGTTAAGAGTAAATGTGAATAAGAGCAAGGTTATTAGGTACAGTAGGGTTGAGGGTCAAGTCAATTGGGAGGTGAGTTTGAATGGAGAAAAACTGGAGGAAGTGAAGTGTTTTAGATATCTGGGAGTGGATCTGGCAGCGGATGGAACCATGGAAGCGGAAGTGGATCATACGGTGGGGGAGGGGGCGAAAATCCTGGGAGCCTTGAAGAATGTGTGGAAGTCGAGAACATTATCTCGGAAAGCAAAAATGGGTATGTTTGAAGGAATAGTGGTTCCAACAATGTTGTATGGTTGCGAGGCGTGGGCTATGGATAGAGTGGTGCGCAGGAGGATGGATGTGCTGGAAATAATATGTTTGAGGACAATGTGTGGTGTGAGGTGGTTTGATCGAGTGAGTAACGTAAGGGTAAGAGAGATGTGTGGAAATAAAAAGAGCGTGGTTGAGAGAGCAGAAGAGGGTGTTTTGAAGTGGTTTGGGCACATGGAGAGGATGAGTGAGGAAAGATTGACCAAGAGGATATATGTGTCGGAGGTGGAGGGAACAAGGAGAAGAGGGAGACCAAATTGGAGGTGGAAAGATGGAGTGAAAAAGATTTTGTGTGATCGGGGCCTGAACATGCAGGAGGGTGAAAGGAGGGCAAGGAATAGAGTGAATTGGAGCGATGTGGTATACCGGGGTTGACGTGCTGTCAGATGATTGAAGCAGGGCATGTGAAGCGTCTGGGGTAAACCATGGAAAGCTGTGTAGGTATGTATATTTGCGTGTGTGGACGTATGTATATACATGTGTATGGGGGGGGGGTGGGTTGGGCCATTTCTTTCGTCTGTTTCCTTGCGCTACCTCGCAAACGCGGGAGACAGCGACAAAGTATAAAAAAAAAAATATATATATATATATATATATATATATATATATATATATATATATATATATATATATATATATATATATATATATATATATATATATATATATATATTATCCCTGGGGATAAGGGAGAAAGAATACTTCCCACGTATTCCCTGCGTGTCGTAGAAGGCGACTAAAAGGGAAGGGAGCGGGGGGCTGGAAATCCTCCCCTCTCACTTCTTTTTTTTTAATTTTCCAAAAGAGGGAACAGAGAAGTGGCCCAGGTGAGGATATTCCCTCAAGGGCCCAGTCCTCTGTTCTCAACGCTACCTCGCTAATGCGGGAAATGGCGAATAGTATGAAAGAAAATAATATATATATATATATATATATATATATATATATATATATATATATATATATATATATATATATATATATATATATATATATGTACATATATATATATATATATATATATATATATATATATATATATATATATATATATATATATATATATATATATATATATATATATATATATATATATATATATATATGTATGTAGCATTTATGGATCTGGAGAAGGCATATGATAGAGTTGATAGAGATGCTCTGTGGAAGGTATTAAGAATACATGGTGTGGGAGGCAAGTTGTTAGAAGCAGTGAAAAGTTTTTATCGAGGATGTAAGGCATGTGTACGTGTAGGAAGAGAGGAAAGTGATTGGTTCTCAGTGAATGTAGGTTTGCGGCAGGGGTGTGTGATGTCTCCAAGATTGTTTTATTTGTTTATGGATGGGGTTGTTAGGGAGGTGAATGCAAGAGTTTTGGAAAGAGGGGCAAGTATGAAGTCTGTTGGGGATGAGAGAGCTTGGGAAGTGAGTCAGTTGTTGTTCGCTGATGATACAGCGCTGGTGGCTGATTCATGTGAGAAACTGCAGAAGCTGGTGACTGAGTTTGGTAAAGTGTGTGAAAGAAGAAAGTTAAGAGTAAATGTGAATAAGAGCAAGGTTATTAGGTACAGTAGGGTTGAGGGTCAATTCAATTGGGAGGTGAGTTTGAATGGAGAAAAACTGGAGGAAGTGAAGTGTTTTAGATATCTGGGAGTGGATCTGGCAGCGGATGGAACCATGGAAGCGGAAGTGGATCATAGGGTGGGGGAGGGGGCGAAAATTCTGGGAGCCTTGAAGAATGTGTGGAAGTCGAGAACATTATCTCGGAAAGCAAAAATGGGTATGTTTGAAGGAATAGTGGTTCCAACAATGTTGCATGTTTGCGAGGCGTGGACTATGGATAGAGTTGTGCGCAGGAGGATGGATGTTCTGGAAATGAGATGTTTGAGGACAATGTGTGGTGTGAGGTGGTTTGATCGAGTAAGTAACGTAAGGGTAAGAGAGATGTGTGGAAATAAAAAGAGCGTGGTTGAGAGAGCAGAAAAGGGTGTTTTGAAATGGTTTGGTCACATGGAGAGAATGAGTGAGGAAAGATTGACCAAGAGGATATATGTGTCGGAGGTGGAGGGAACGAGGAGAAGAGGGAGACCAAATTGGAGGTGGAAAGATGGAGTGAAAAAGATTTTGTGTGATCGGGGCCTGAACATGCAGGAGGGTGAAAGGAGGGCAAAGAATAGAGTGAATTGGAGCGATGTGGTATACCGGGGTTGACGTGCTGTCAGTGGATTAAATCAAGGCATGTGTATGGGGGTGGGTTGGGCCATTTCTTTCGTCTTTTTCCTTGCGCTACTTCGCAAACGCGGGAGACAGCGACAAAGCAAAAAAAAAAATAAATATATATATATATATATATATATATATATATATATATATATATATATATATATATATATATATATATATATATATGTATATATATATATATATGTATATATATATATATATATATATATATATATATATATATATATATATATATATATATATATATATATATATATATATATATATACATAAATATATATATATATATATATATATATATATATATATATATATATATATATATATATATATATATATACATATATTCTATGAAGGTGCGCATTCATGTGCGGGTGGCTGGCAATTCTTCCCTCTCGTTTTTAACTTTCCAAAAGAAGGAATAGTGAGGATATTAATGAGGACTTAGCACAAATGGAACCATGGAAACGGAAATGAATGACATTGTAGGGAAGAGGGCGAAGGTTTTGGGAGCTGTGAAGAATGAGTGGAAGGAGAATACGTTATCTTGGAGAGAAAATATGGGTTTGTTTAAAGGAATAGTGGTTTCAACAATACTCAGTGGTTACGAGGCGTGGGCTATGGGTAGTGTTATAATGAGGAGGGTGGATGTGTAGGAAATGAGATGTTTGAGGACAATATGTGGTGTGAAGTGGTTTGATCGAGTAAGTAATGAAAGGGTAAGAGAGATGTGTGGGAATAAAAATAGTGAGGTTGAGAGAGCAGAAGAGGATGTATTGAACTGGTTTGGTCACATGAAGAGAATGAGCGAGGAAACATTGACAAAGAGGATATATATGTCAGAGGTGGAGGGAACGAGGAGAAGTGGGAGACCAAATTGGAGGTGGAAAGATGGAGTGAAAAAGATTTTGAGTGATTGGGGCCTGAACATACAGGAGGGTGAGAGGCGTGCAAGGAATAGTGTGAATTGGAACGATGTGGTATACCTGGGTCGACGTGCTGTCAATGGACTGAACGAGGGCATGTGAAACGTCTGGGGAAAACCATGGAAATGTTTGTCGGGCCTGCAGTAGAGAGCTGTGGTTTCCATGTATTGTACATGACAGCTTGAGACTGAGTGTGAACGAATGTGGCCATTTTGTCTGTTTTCCTGGCGCTGTAGGACGGTGTATCTCCTTGTTTGTGTTTGGACATAGACTGTATTTGACTCCTTTTCATGACACGGAGTGTATTTGGAGTGCATTGCTCAGCTTGCGTGGATAGGGAGTATATACCTTTCCTTGTAAGTACGAGAATAGCATTCGTCTCCTTGTTTGGAAATCATTATTTTCGCCAACTTCTCTAAACAAGGAGAACATTCGTCTGCTTTTTTGTATAAGAAATGTATTCGTCTATGTATCTGGACACGGATCACATTTTCTCCTTCTCTGGAAACGAATTATATTCATCTCCTTTTAGTGTATTCATCTTGTCTGCACAAGGAATGCATTCGTCTCCTTGTCTATATTCGAAATATGTTTGTTTATATCTGTTCGAACTGGAGTGCATTTTTCTCCTTCTATGGAAACAAAGAACATTAAGTCTTAGTGTCTGGACACCAAGTTTTCTCCTCATCATTTTTGAGCAGGGAGAATAGTTGTTCGCTTTTCTGGACAAGTAAGTGCATTTGTCTCCCTGTCCGAACAAAGGGTGCATTCCTCTCCTTATCTAGACTTTTATTCATTCGTAACTTCTCTGGACAAAAACTGTATTATTCTTTATACCTCTATAAGAAATACATGCGCCTCATTATTTATAATGGAAAGGCTTTGGTCACATTATTCAGAAAAGGATAGCTGTCATTTCCTTGTTTCGATAAAGAGTGTATTCGTTTACATGTCTGAACACTTATGCATTGACTTAATTGTGTAAACAAACATCGCATTCGTCTCCTTGTCTAGACAAGGAATTCATCATTTTAGGTATTTAGAAACGAACTGCATTCATCTCCTTATCTAATGTGCATTCCTCTCTTTTATTTTCTAAATGCGTGCATTGCTCTCGCTGTTTGGGCATGTAATCCACTGGTCTCCTTGTGTGGAGAAATCCCGCTTTTATGGAGTGCTGTCGTTTCATTGTCTAAACACATAGTGAATTAGACTACTCTCTCTCTCTCTCTCTCTCTCTCTCTCTCTCTCTCTCTCTCTCTCTCTCTCTCTCTCTCTCTCTCTCTCTCTCTCTCTCTCTCTCTCTCTCTCTCTCTCTCTCTCTCTCCAAAGGTTGATTTTATCTCCTTGTCTAGATAATGATTTTAATCGTCTACTTGTCTTTAGACGGAGTGCATTCGTCTCTTCTTTTGTACATGGAGTGGATTCATCTATGTGCTTGGACGTGGAGTGTATTCATCTCTTTGTCTGGACACAGAGTATATTTGTGTATGAGGCGGGATAAGTAGTGCATTCTTTATTTTGCCTGGATGTGGAGTACATTTTTCTCCTTGTGTGTACAAGATGTGGAGTACATCTCTCTCCTTGTGTGTACAAGATGTGGAGTACATTTTTCTCCTTGTGTGTACAAGATGTGGAGTACATCTCTCTCCTTGTGTGTACAAGATGTGGAGTACATCTCTCTCCTTGTGTGTACAAGATGTGGAGTACATCTCTCTCCTTGTGTGTACAAGATGTGGAGTACATCTTTCTCCTTGTGTGTACAAGGAGTGCATTCCTCTCACTGTCTATGTATCGATTTTCTTCGTCTACTCCTCTAGAGACGATATCTATTCCTCTCTTTCAGTACAAACGACGGGTAATCGTCTTATCCAATAATGAACACTTAATATCTTACCATTCATTCCAAGTATGTTTCCTTGATATGGTAAGATAATTTGCTGTTTGCATACATGGGCAGATAATGTAGATAACTAGTGAATGTCGTTCATGAAATTATAATGTTCTCTGATTAAACATGAAATGGACAAACATGCAAGTTAATGGATAAAATGGTATGGCATACTCTCAAAAAAGTTTAAGGACTGACATATTATCTTCATTTCATAAACCAAAAGTTCTGAAATGATGCACTGGTGGTAAATGAAACCTTCAATTCTTTTTAATGAATACCTAAAGATGTTCTCTTCATTTTTGTCTGCTGTTTCTCACCCCAGTGAGGTGAAACAAGGTAAAATGATTCCCTTTCCCTAATTTAAAGTAAGGGATGATACATTAAAATTCTTGCGGACAAAAATAAATTCGACATGGAGCCCTTCCTTGATAACAGTTTTGTTGTCATATTAATCGGCAATGAATAACTGATGTGTATATGATGTGAAATGCTGATAAATTAACAGCAGGACTGTAACTGGATCAAATTATTTTGCAACTATCAGAGATTCACACTACCTTGGCTGTAAAGGTAGTCTCTTGTTTTGCACACTGAAATTTAATGCTACAAGGTAGTCAACTCCAAATACACATCATATGATAGACTGAAAGCCGAGCGCACTGCATTCTATTTATTTATCTAAGTTACCCATATATAATCAAATCGACCATAAAAGAAAATAAGAAAGCATGAATATGGAGGGGGGGACCAAACCAGGGTTCAAGTACATTCCCTCCTTACTAAAAGTTCTACAAAAGGATACATACGAACTTCAACCTTACCACTCTCAAACTATAAACAATATATAGAAGTATCTCAGACCTATTAAAGCCCATTTTATTCCAGAATGGAGGTTTGTAAAAGACAGAAATTAAGAGAATTTTCTTTGAATTTCTACATGCATATCTCTATCGATCAATATGTGCTTTTAGATGTGTAGAGAAGGCATTTTTCCTATGCATATATATATAATATATATATATATATATATATATATATATATATATATATATATATATATATATATTTCTTTCCTTTTTTGCTTTGTCGCTGTCTCCCGCGTTCTCGGGGTAGCGCAAAGAAACAGACGAAAGAAATGGCCCAACCCACCCCCATACACATGTATATACATACGTCCACACACGAAAATATACATACCTACACAGCTTTCCGAGGTTTACCCGAGACGCTTCACATGCCCTGATTCAATCCACTGACAGCACGTCAACACCGGTATACCACATCGATCCAATTCACTCTATTCCTTGCCCTCCTTTCACCCTCCTGCATGTTCAGGCCCCGATCACTCAAAATCTTTTTCACTCCATCTTTTCACCTCCAATTTGGTCTCCCACTTCTCCTCGTTCCCTCCACCTCTGACACATATATCCTCTTGGTCAATCTTTCCTCACTCATTCTCTCCATGTGCCAAAACCATTTCAAAACACCCTCTTCTGCTCTCTCAACCACGCTCTTTTTATTTCCACACATCTCTCTCACCCTTACGTTGCTTACTCGATCAAACCACCTCACACCACACATTGTCCTCAAACATCTCATTTCCAGCACATCCATCCTCCTGCGCACAACTCTATCCATAGCCCACGCCTCGCAACCATACAACATTGTTGGAACTACTATTCCTTCAAACATACCCATTTTTGCTTTCCGGGATAATGTTCTCGACTTCCACACATTTTTCAAGGCTCCCAAAATTTTCGCCCCCTCCCCCACCCTATGATCCACTTCCGCTTCCATGGTTCCATCCGCTGACAGATCCACTCCCAGATATCTAAAACACTTCACTTCCTCCAGCCTTCTCACCATTCAAACTCACCTCCCAATTGACTTGACCCTCAACCCTACTGTACCTAATAACCTTGCTCTTATTGACATTTACTCTTAACTTTCTTCTTCCACACACTTTACCAAACTCAGTCACCAGCTTCTGCAGTTTCTCACATGAATCCGCCACCAGCGCTGTATCATCAGCGAACAACAACTGACTCACTTCCCAAGCTCTCTCATCCCCAACAGACTTCATACTTGCCCCTCTTTCCAAAACTCTTGCATTTACCTCCCTAACAACCCCATCCATAAACAAATTAAAAAACCATGGAGACATCACACACCCCTGCCGCAAACCTACATTCACTGAGAACCAATCACTTTCCTCTCTTCCTACACGTACACATGCCTTACATCCTCGATAAAAACTTTTCACTGCTTCTAACAACTTGCCTCCCACACCATATATTCTTAATACCTTCCACAGAGCATCTCTATCAACTCTATCATATGCCTTCTCCAGATCCATAAATGCTACATACAAATCCATTTGCTTTTCTAAGTATTTCTCACATACATTCTTCAAAGCAAACACCTGATCCACACATCCTCTACCACTTCTGAAACCACACTGCTCTTCCCCAATCTGATGCTCTGTACATGCCTTAACCCTCTCAATCAATACCCTCCCATATAATTTACCAGGAATACTCAACAAACTTATACCTCTGTAATTTGAGCACTCACTCTTATCCCCTTTGCCTTTGTACAATGGCACTATGCAAGCATTCCGCCAATCCTCAGGCACCTCCCCATGAGTCATACATACATTAAATAACCTTACCAACCAGTCAACAATACAGTCACCCCCTTTTTTAATAAATTCCACTGCAATACCATCCAAACCTGCTGCCTTGCCGGCTTTCATCTTCCGCAAAGCTTTTACTACCTCTTCTCTGTTTACCAAATAATTTTCCCTAACCCTCTCACTTTGCACACCACCTCGACCCAAACACCCTATATCTGCCACTCTGTCATCAGACACATTCAACAAACCTTCAAAATACTCATTCCATCTCCTTCTCACATCACCACTACTTGTTATCACCTCCCCATTTACGCCCTTTACTGAAGTTCCCATTTGCTCCCTTGTCTTACGCACCCTATTTACCTCCTTCCAGAACATCTTTTTATTCTCCCTAAAATTTAATGATACTCTCTCACCCCAACTCTCATTTGCCCTTTTTTTCACCTCTTGCACCTTTCTCTTGACCTCCTGTCTCTTTCTTTTATACTTCTCCCACTCAATTGCATTTTTTCCCTGCAAAAATCGTCCAAATGCCTCTCTCTTCTCTTTCACTAATACTCTTACTTCTTCATCCCACCACTCACTACCCTTTCTAAACAGCCCACCTCCCACTCTTCTCATGCCACAAGCATCTTTTGCGCAATCCATCACTGATTCCCTAAATACATCCCATTCCTCCCCCACTCCCCTTACTTCCATTGTTCTCACCTTTTTCCATTCTGTACACAGTCTCTCCTGATACTTCTTCACACAGGTCTCCTTCCCAAGCTCACTTACTCTCACCACCTTCTTCACCCCAACATTCACTCTTCTTTTCTGAAAACCCATACTAATCTTCACCTTAGCCTCCACAAGATAATGATCAGACATCCCTCCAGTTGCACCTCTCAGCACATTGACATCCAAAAGTCTCTCTTTCGCACGCCTGTCCATTAACACGTAATCCAATAACGCTCTCTGGCCATCTCTCCTACTTACATAAGTATACTTATGTATATCTCGCTTTTTAAACCAGGTATTCCCAATCATCAGTCCTTTTTCAGCACATAAATCTACAAGCTCTTCACCATTTCCATTTACAACACTGAACACCCCATGCATACCAATTATTCCCTCAACTGCCACATTACTCACCTTTGCATTCAAATCACCCATCACTATAACCCGGTCTCGTGCATCAAAACCGCTAACACACTCATTTAGCTGCTCCCAAAACACTTGCCTCTCATGATCTTTCTTCTCATGCCCAGGTGCATATGCACCAATAATCACCCACCTCTCTCCATCAACTTTCAATTTTACCCATATTAATCGAGAATTTACTTTCTTACATTCTATGACATACTCCCACAACTCCTGTTTCAGGAGTATTGCTACTCCTTCCCTTGCTCTTGTCCTCTCACTAACCCCTGACTTCACTCCCCAGACATTTCCAAACCACTCTTCCCCTTTACCCTTGAGCTTCGTTTCACTCAGAGCCAAAACATCCAGGTTCCTTTCCTCAAACATACTACCTATCTCTCCTTTTTTCACATCTTGGTTACATCCACACACATTTACATCCACACACACATATATATATATATATATATATATATATATATATATATATATATATATTCATATATATACATTAAATTTTAGGGAGAATAAAAAGATGCTCTGGAAGGAGGTAAATAAAGTGCGTAAGACAAGGGAGCAAATGGGCGAAAATGGGGAGGTGATAACAAGTAGTGGTGATGTGAGAAGGAGATGGAGTGGGTATTTTGAAGGTTTGTTGAATGTGTTTGATGATAGAGTGGCAGATATAGGGTGTTTTGGTCGAGGTGGTGTGCAAAGTGAGAGGGTTAGGGAAAATGATTTGGTAAACAGAGAAGAGGTTGTAAAAGCTTTGCGGAAGATGAAAGCCGGCAAGGCAGCAGGTTTGGATGGTATTGCAGTGGAATTTATTAAAAAAGGGGGTGACTGTATTGTTGACTGGTTGGTAAGGTTATTTAATGTATGTATGACTCATGGTGAGGTGCCTGAGGATTGGCGGAATGCGTGCATAGTGCCATTGTACAAAGGCAAAGGGGATAAGAGTGAGTGCTCAAATTACAGAGGTATAAGTTTGTTGAGTATTCCTGGTAAATTATATGGGAGGGTATTGATTGAGAGGGTTAAGGCATGTACAGAGCATCAGATTGGGGAAGAGCAGTGTGGTTTCAGAAGTGGTAGAGGATGTGTGGATCAGGTGTTTGCTTTGAAGAATGTATGTGAGAAATACTTAGAAAAGCAAATGGATTTGTATGTAGCATTTATGGATCTGGAGAAGGCATATGATAGAGTTGATAGAGATGCTCTGTGGAAGGTATAAAGAATATATGGTGTGGGAGGCAAGTTGTTAGAAGCAGTGAAAAGTTTTTATCGAGGATGTAAGGCATGTGTACGTGTAGGAAGAGAGGAAAGTGATTGGTTCTCAGTAAATGTAGGTTTGCGGCAGGGGTGTGTGATGTCTCCAAGGTTTTTTAATTTGTTTATGGATGGGATTGTTAGGGAGGTGAATGCAAGAGTTTTGGAAAGAGGGGCAAGTATGAAGTCTGTTCTGGATGAGAGAGCTTGGGAAGTGAGTCAGTTGTTGTTCGCTGATGATATAGCGCTGGTGGCTGATTCATGTGAGAAACTGCAGAAGCTGGTGACTGAGTTTGGTAAAGTGTGTGAAAGAAGAAGGTTAAGAGTAAATGTGAATAAGAGCAAGGTTATTAGGTACAGTAGGGTTGAGGGTCAAGTCAATTGGGAGGTAAGTTTGAATGGAGAAAAACTGGAGGAAGTAAAGTGTTTTAGATATCTGGGAGTGGATCTGGCAGCGGATGGAACCATGGAAGCGGAAGTGGATCATAGGGTGGGGGAGGGGGTGAAAATCCTGGGAGCCTTGAAGAATGTGTGGAAGTTGAGAACATTATCTCGGAAAGCAAAAATGGGCATGTTTGAAGGAATAGTGGTTCCAACAAAATTGTATGGTTGCGAGGCGTGGGCTATGGATAGAGTTGTGCGCAGGAGGATGGATGTGTTGGAAATGAGATGTTTGAGGACAATGTGTGGTGTGAGGTGGTTTGATCGAGTAAGTTACGTAAGGGTGAGAGAGATGTGTGGAAATAAAAAGAGCGTGGTTGATAGAGCAGAAGAGGGTGTTTTGAAATGGTTTTGGCACATGGAGAGAATGAGTGAGGAAAGATTGACCAAGAGGATATATGTGTCGCAACCATACAACATTGTTGGGAAGTGAGTCAGTTGTTGTTCGCTGATGATATAGCGCTGGTGGCTGATTCATGTGAGAAACTGCAGAAGCTGGTGACTGAGTTTGGTAAAGTGTGTGGAAGAAGAAAGTTAAGAGTAAATGTGAATAAGAGCAAGGTTATTAGGTACAGTAGGGTTGAGGGTCAAGTCAATTGGGAGGTGAGTTTGAATGGAGAAAAACTGGAGGAAGTGAAGTGTTTTAGATATCTGGGAGTGGATCTGTCAGCGGATGGAACCATGGAAGCGGAAGTGGATCATAGGGTGGGGGAGGGGGCGAAAATTTTGGGAGCCTTGAAAAATGTGTGGAAGTCGAGAACATTATCTCGGAAAGCAAAAATGGGTATGTTTGAAGGAATAGTGGTTCCAACATCTCAACGTATACATACATATACACACACAGCCATATACATATATACACATGTACATAATTCATACTGTCTATCTTTATTCATTCTCATCGCCATGCCGCCACACATGAAATAACAACCCCTTCCCCCCTCATCAGCGCGAGGTAGCGCTAGGAAAAGACTACAAAGCCCACATTCGTTCACACTTAGTCTCTAGCTGTCAAGTAATAATGCACCGAAACCACAGCTCCCTTTCAACATCCAGGCCCGACAGAACTTTCCATGGTTTACCCCAGACGCTTCACATTCCGTGGTTCAATCCATTGACAGCACGTCAACACCGGTATACCACATCGTTCTAATTCACTCTATTCCTTGCACTCCTTACACCCTCCTGCATGTTCAGGCCCCGATGACTCAAAATCTTTTTCACTCTATCTTTCCACCTCCAATTTGGTCTCCCACTTCTCCTCGTTCCCTTCACCTCTGACACTTGTATCCTCTTTGTCAATCTTTCCTAACTCATTTTCTCCATGTGACCAAACTATTTCAGAACACACTCTTCTGCTCTCTCAACCACGCTCTTTTTATTATCACACATCTCTCTTACCCTGTTATCACTTACTCGATCAAACCACCTCACATCACATATTGTCCTCAAACATCTCCTTTCCAGCACATCCACCCTCCTGCGCACAACCCTATCTATAGCCCACACCTCACAACCATATAATATTGTTGGAACCACTATTCCTTCAAACATACCCATTTTTGCTTTCCGAGATAATGTTCTCGAATTCCACATATTCTTCAACGCTCCCAGAACTTTCGCCGCCTCCCCCACCCTATGATTCACTTCCGCTTCCATTGTTTCATCCGCTGCAAAATACACTCCCAGATATCGAAAACACTTCACTTCCTCCAGTTTTTCTCCATTCAAACTTACCTCCCAATTGACTTGTCCCTCAACCCTACTGTACCTAATAACCTTGCTCTTATTCACATTTACTCTCAGCTTTCTGCTTTCACACACTTTACCAAACTCAGTCACCAGCCTCTCCGGTTTTTCACATGAATCAGCCACCACTATTCCTTCAAACATACACATTTTTGCTTTCCGAGATAATGTTCTCGACTTCCACACATTCCTCAAGGCTCCCAGGATTTTCGCCCCCTCCCCCACACTATGATTCACTTCCGCTTCCATGGTTCCATCCGCTGCCAGATCCACTCCCACATATCTAAAACACTTTACTTCCTCCAGTTTTTCTCTATTCAAACTTACCTCCCAATTGACTTGACCCTCAACCCTACTGTACCTAATAACCTTGCTCTTTTTCACATTTACACTTAACTTTCTTCTTTCACACACTTTACCAAACTCAGTCACCAGCTTCTGCAGTTTCTCACATGAATCAGCCACCAGCGCTGTATCATCAGCGAACAACAACTGACTCACTTCCCAAGGTCTTTCATCCACAACCGACTGCATACTTGCCCCTCTTTCCAAAACTCTTGCATTCACCTCCCTAACAACCCCATCCATAAACAAATTAAACAACCATGGAGACATCACACACCCCTGCCGCAAACCGACATTCACTGAGAACCAATCACTTTCCTCTCTTCCTACACGTACACATGCCTTACATCCTCGATAAAACTTTCACTGCTTCTAACAACTTGCCTCCCACAACATATATTCTCAATACCTTCCACAGAGCATTTCTGTCAACTCTATCATATGCCTTCTCTAGATCCATAAATGCTACATACAAATCCATTTGCTGTTCTATGTATTTCTCACATACATTCTTCAAAGCAAACACCTGATCCACACATCCTCTACCAATTCTTAAACCACACAGCTCTTCCGCAATCTGATGCTCTGTACATGCCTTCACCCTCTCAATCAGTACTCTCCCATATAATTTCCCAGGAATACTAAACAAACTTGTACCTCTTTAATTTCAGCATTCACTTTTATCACCTTTGCCTTTGTGCAATGGCTCTATGCAAGCATTCCGCAAGCCTCAGGCACCTCACCATGAGTCATAAATATATTAAATAACCTCACCAACCAGTCAACAATACAGTCACCCCCTTTTTTAATGAATTCCACTGCAATATCATCCAAACCTGCCGCTTTGCCGACTTTCATTTTCCACAAAGCTGTTACTACTTCTTCTCTGTTTACCAAATCATTCTCCTTAACCCTCTGACTTTGCATAACCACCTCGACCAAAATACCCTATATCTGACACTCTATCATCAAAAACATTCAACAAATATTCAAAATACTCACTCCATTTCCTTCACACATCACCACTACTTGGTATCACCTCCCCATTAGCCCCCTTCACTGAAGTTCCCATTTGTTCCCTTGTCTTTCGCACTTTATTTACAACCTTCCAAAACATCTTTTTATTTTCCCTAGAATTTAATGATACTCTCTCACCCCAACTCTCATCTGCCCTCTTTTTCACCTCTTGCACCTTTCTCTTGACCTCCTGCCTCTTTCTTTTATACATCTCCCACTCATTTGCATAATTTTACCTGCAAAAATCGTCCAAATGCCTCTCTCTTCGTTTTCACTAACAACTTTACTTCTTCATCCCACCACTCACTACCCATTTTAATCTGCCCACCTCCCACGCTTCTCATGCCACAAACATCTTTTGCGCAAGCCATCACTGCTTCCCTAAATACATCCCATTCCTCCCCCACTCCCCTTGCCTCCACTTACCTGTTTCCATTCCGTACTCATTCTCTCCTGGTACTTCCTAAAACATGTCTCCTTCCCAAGCTCACTTACTCTCACCACTCTCTTCACCCCAGCATTCTCTCTTCTTTCCTGAAAACCTCTACAAATCTTCACCTTCGCCTCAACAAGATAATGGTCAGACATCCCTCCAGTTGCACCTCTCACCACATTAACATCCAAAAGTCTCTCTTTCGAACGCCTATCAATTAACATGTAATCCAGTAAGCTCTCTGGCCATCTCTCCTACTTACATACGTATACTTATGTATATCTCTCTTTTTAGACCAGGTATTTCCAATCACCAGTTCTTTTTCAGCACATATATCTACAAGCTCTTCACCATTTCCATTTACAACACCAGTTAACCCCTCAACTGCCACATTACTCACCTTCGCACTCAAATCACCCATCACTATAACCCGGTCTCGTGCATCAGAACTAGTAACACACTCACTCATCTGCTCCCAAAACACTTGCCTCTCATGATCTTTCTTCTCATACCCAGGTGCATATATATATATATATATATATATATATATATATATATATATATATATATATATATATATATATATATATATATATATATATATATATATTTATATATTGTCATGTACTCTCCTAAGATCTTCTTTAAGGGTACTGGATTACTGGCAATCGAATAGTCGTTTCCCTGTTGGGGGCGATCATAGCCTCTCAGTTAGCGTTCCCAGCTACCACGCAAATGGTACGGGGTTCGAATCTTTGCATATATGTATATACATATTATCATGTACTCTCCTAACATCTTGTTTAAATCTAAAATCTTATATCATTTTGTCCTCCATGTTATGCACCACTGCCTCTCTGCCACGTTGGAACCAGATCGTTCTGCGTTCATTCAAGTCCTTGTTGCTTCGTCTCACTTTGACTGAGACAAGCCGGGCTTCATAACCACGCCTTATATATCAGTGCCGATGCCTTCCACGGCAGTCTCAACCCAGACGGCATCCTGAGGTGTAGTGGCTCTTCCCCGAGGTGTGGTGGTATGGTAGGGGAGCGTAACGATTTTTTTATATAAGTTAAGCTACCTTTGTGGTTAAATGCACTTATGGTTGTATTAACATAGTTTTATGTTGTGTGCTGGGAAATTGCTTTTCATTTGATTTGTGGTTAATTAGTTATAATACTTGCTGTTACTTCTATGTTTGATTAATAATACTGATCATTATCAACCTGGGCTTATTCTACACCTGTAATTTTTCACATCATTTATGACAGGTCTTCTCCTCGCAGTATAACCTAGACAACAGTGCTCTATATCGACCATCACTTTCATTACTGTGAGAGCTAGATTCGTTATGATATATATATATATATATATATATATATATATATATATATATATATATATATATATATATATATATATATATCTATATTATTTATTTATTCATTTATTTTGCTTTGTCGCTGTCTCCCGCGTTTGCGAGGTAGCGCAAGGAAACAGACAAAAGAAATGGCCCAACTCACCCCCATACACATGTATTATACATACACGTCCACACACGCAAATATACACACCTATACATTTCAATGTACGCATATATATACACACACAGATATATACGTATATACACATGTACATAATTCATACTGTCTGCCTTTATTTATTCCTTCGCCACCTCGCCACATATGGAATAACATCACCCTTCCCCCTCATATGTGCGAGGTAGCGCATTCAGTCTCTAAGCTGTCATGTAATAATGCCCGAAACCACAACTCCCTTTCCACATCCAGGCCCCACAGAACTTTCCATGGTTTACCCCAGACGCTTCACATGCCCTGATTCAATCCATTGACAGCATGTCGACCCCAGGTATACCACATCGATCCAATTCACTCTATTCCTTGCCCGCCTTTCACCCTACTGCATGTTCAGGCCCCGGTCCCTCAAAATCTTTTTCACTACATCTTTCCACCCCCAATTTGGTCTCCCACTTCTCGTTCCCTCCACCTCCGACACATATAT
This sequence comes from Panulirus ornatus, assembly GCF_036320965.1. Classification (NCBI taxonomy): domain Eukaryota; kingdom Metazoa; phylum Arthropoda; class Malacostraca; order Decapoda; family Palinuridae; genus Panulirus; species Panulirus ornatus. The sequence goes on from NC_092269.1 coordinate 22,731,918, forward strand.
CCTCTTGGTCAATCTTTCCTCACTCATTCTCTCCATGTGCCCAAACCATATGAAACATCCTCTTCTGCTCTCTCAACCACGCTCTTTTTATTTCCACACATCTCTCTTACCCTTACATTACTTACTCGATCAAACCACCTCACACCACGTATTGTCCTCAAACATCTCATTTCCAGCACATCCACCCTCCTGCGCACAACTCTATCCATAGCCCATGCCTCGCAACCATACAACATTGTTGAAACCACTATTCCTTCAAACATACCGATTTTTGCTTTCCGAGATAATGTTCTCGACTTCCAAACATTCTTCAAGGCTCCCAGGACTTTCGCCCCCTCCCCCACCCTATGATTCACTTCCGCTTCCATGGTTCCATCCGCTGCCAGATCCACTCACAGATATCTAAAACACTTTACTTCCTCCAGTTTTTCTCCATTCAAACTTACCTCCCAATTCAGTTGACCCTCAACCCTACTGTACCTAATAACCTTACTCTTATTCACATTTACTCTTAACTTTCTTCTTTCACACACTTTACCAAACTCAGTCACCAGCTTCTGCAGTTTCTCATATGAATCAGCCACCAGCGCTGTACCATCAGCGAACAACAACTGACTCACTTCCCAAGCTCTCTCATCCCCACCAGAATGCATACTTGCCCCTCTTTCCATATATATATATATATATATATATATATATATATATATATATATATATATATATATATATATATATATATATATATATATATATATATATATATATATATATATATATATATATATATATATATATATATATATATATATATATATATAAGGCATGTGTACGTGTAGGAAGAGAGGAAAGTGATTGGTTCTCAATGAATGTAGGTTTGCGGCAGGGGTGTGTGATGTCTCCATAGTTGTTTAATTTGTTTATGTATGGGGTTGTTAGGGAGGTAAATGCAAGAGTTTTGGAAAGAGGGGCAAGTATGCAGTCTGTTGGGGATGAGAGAGCTTGGGAAGTGAGTCAGTTGTTGTTCGCTGATGATACAGCGCTGGTGGCTGATTCATGTGAGAAACTGCAGAAGCTGGTGACTGAGTTTGGTAAAGTGTGTGGAAGAAGAAAGTTAAGAGTAAATGTGAATAAGAGCAAGGTTATTAGGTACAGTAGGGTTGAGGGTCAAGTCAATTGGGAGGTGAGTTTGAATGGAGAAAAACTGGAGGAAGTGAAGTGTTTTAGATATCTGGGAGTGGATCTGGCAGCGGATGGAACCATGGAAGCGGAAGTGGATCATAGGGTGGGGGAGGGGGCGAAAATTCTGGGGGCCTTGAAGAATGTGTGGAAGTCGAGAACATTATCTCGGAAAGCAAAAATGGGTATGTTTGAAGGAATAGTGGTTCCAACAATGTTGTATGGTTGCGAGGCGTGGGCTATGGATAGAGTTGTGCGCAGGAGGATGGATGTGCTGGAAATGAGATGTTTGAGGACAATGTGTGGTGTGAGGTGGTTTGATCGAGTAAGTAACGTAAGGGTAAGAGAGATGTGTGGAAATAAAAAGAGCGTGGTTGAGAGAGCAGAAGAGGGTGTTTTGAAGTGGTTTGGGCACATGGAGAGAATGAGTGAGGAAAGATTGACCAAGAGGATATATGTGTCGGAGGTGGAGGGAACGAGGAGAAGAGGGAGACCAAATTGGAGGTGGAAAGATGGAGTGAAAAAGATTTTGTGTGATCGGGGCCTGAACATGCAGGAGGGTGAAAGGAGGGCAAGGAATAGAGTGAATTGGAGCGATGTGGTATACCGGGGTCGACGTGCTGTCAGTGGATTGAATCAGAGCATGTGAAGCGTCTGGGGTAAACCATGGAAAGCTGTGTAGGTATGTATATTTGCGTGTGTGGACGTATGTATATACATGTGTATGGGGGGGGGTTGGGACATTTCTTTCGTCTGTTTCCTTGCGCTACCTCGCAAACGCGGGAGACAGCAACAAAGTATAATAAAAATAAGATAATATATATATATATATATATATATATATATATATATATATATATATATATATATATATATATATATATATATATATATATATATATATTCCTATGAGTCCACGGGGAAAATGTAACACAATAAGTTCCCAAGTGCACTTTCGTGTAATAATCACATCATCAGGGGAAACACAAGAGAGAAATATAAGTGAATTGATATACATCGAAGAGACGACGCTAGGACGCCATTTGGTAAACATGTAATTGTCCAAAACAGCGAGTGGTCATAAACTTATCATTCTACAAATTTTATCATCAATAAAGTTATCTAATTTGTATAGACCATCACTAATATTAAGATTATAATTCTTTGTGTATTTAATAATAGAAGATTCAATGATATTTGTCTTGGTAACCGAGTTAGAGTTAATAACTGAGATGGCATTACTCCAGTCAATGCAATGATCATAGTTTTTAGCGTGATTAAACAAGGCATTTGATCCTCGTCCCGTTCTTATACTATATTTATGTTGCTTAAGTCTAACAGAAAGATCCTTACCAGTCTGACCAACATAAAACTTATCACAATTTCCACATGGCACTTTATAGATGCATCCAAGAGAATTTTCTGGTGAATTTCTGATTAAGATATTCTTTGTAGTATTATTGTTGCTAAAGGCAACATTTACATTAAAGGATTTAAGCAATATGGAAAATAAAGTCAAATTATTATCAAAAGGGAGAACTAAAATATTCTTGTTGTTAATGGGAGGTTTAGGCTCAACTCTATTAAATTATTTTTTTGCTAACTTAAGGGATTTATCAATGAAAGATCTAGGGTACTTTAACTTAGATCCAATTGAATATATCTTTTCAAACTCATCATCAATAAACTCTGGACTGCAAATACGTATTGCCCTAAGGAACATAGATTGAAATGATAACTTACTCTGTCATGTTGAGATGAGTAATAATGGATATATGAGCATACATTGGTGGGTTTTCTGTATATGCTAAACTTAAACTTGTTTCCTTGCCTATGAATCATGCAATCTAAAAATAGTAACATACCATCATTTTCATTTTCTACAGTAAATTTAATGGAAGGTACTAAATTGTCGAGTAAGGGGAAAAATATTTGTAAATTTTCTTTTGCTGGCCAAACACAAAGAACATCATATACATACCTAAACTAAATTGCATTAAGAGGTAAGATATCCTTTAGTAATTTTGTTTCAAAAAATTCCATAAAAGATTACTTAGTACAGGTGAAAGAGGGTTACCCATTGCCATACCAAATTTTTGAGCATAATCATCTTCATTGAATTGAAATACACAGTCTTTTATACAAAATTTTATCTGTTTAATGAAAACAGACTTTGAAACAGGTAAATGAATATCATCGAAGACATCAAAAAAATTCTTTAAAAGGTCATCAACTGGAACTTTAGTGAAAAGTAAGGAAACATCAACGCTAACTAGTTTGAAATCAAAATTAACATTGATATCGTTTAGCTTGTTGACTAAATCTACATTGTTCATGATATTAGAATTTGATGCCTTACTCACTAAATGGCTTAATAAAGAAACTAACCATTTTGAGAATTTATATATGATGGAGCCTACTGAACTTACTATAGGTCTTGCTAGAAAATTCTGTTTATGTGTTTTGATAAGTCCATACATATATGGCAATGAAGGAGACAAAGATGACAAACTTTTGATAAGAGAAATGTTACCTTTCAGCAACAACTTCATTTCTTTATTGAGGTGAGAATTAACTGCTTCTATGGGATTTTTACTAAGTTTAGAATATGTTGTGTCATCATTTAGAAGATCATTCATTTTAGATAAATAGTTGCTTTTGTCTAAAATCACAAGAGGGTTAGCCTTCGGAATGCACGCTGTTGATCATTTAATAAATTTGTCGATTCTAATAAAAAAGAAGTCTTTTATCAACCATTCTCTCCATGACCTTACAAATGCAGCTCCTCAATGCAATAGGTCGAAACGAACTGATATTTGTAAGGCGTCCAGAACCTTTTGTGATGGGGATGACGTGCACAAAGTGCCATGAGTTTGGAAACGTTCGAGACGTCCAAATCTCATTGTACAATACTAACAGCTTAGTCAGGTTGGCCTGACTAAGATACTGAATCATCTCGTAGGTTATCCCGCTGGGTCCTGGGCTGGAACCTTAACCGGACTTCACGGCAAGAAGTAATTCTTTAAGAGTAAATGTATTATTGTATGGCATATTTTCATCTTCTGTAGCAAAGTCAGTCACTGTCTGCTCGATCTGACGTTTGTGCGGTAAAAATCGTCGATCGTAATTGGCCGAGCTACTTATGTCTGAGAATCTTCAGGCGATAACGTTGGCTATGTCAACTGGGTCTTCTGTGGTGTCGTCTTGCGTGGTGAGTTGAGGGATGGAAGGTTGTTTACATTTTCTGGTTATTTTCTATATTGTGGACCAGACCTGTCTACTGCGTGTGTCCTTATTTACAGTTGAAGCATAGCCACGTCAGGAGACTCTTTTGGCTTGTCGTATTGTTCTTCTTGCCTGAGCCCTCGCTTGTTTATATGCAATGAAGTTATTATCTGAGGCTCTTTGTCGAAAATCCTATATCTCCTATTGCGCTCACATTTCGGCAATCTGGTGTCCACCAAGGAACTCTATGCTTTGTGGATATTGTAGGAATCTTAGGAACAGAGGCCTCAGCAGCCCTGAGGATGGTACTGGTTACATTATTGACCTTTGTGTCATCTCCGGATATATCTAGGACGGCTTGTCTTGTGAATGACCCCAAGTCTGCTTTCTTATAATTAAATCTGATCGGAGACGGTCTGGTAATATTGTCACATATATAAGAAAGACAGATTGGGAAGTGGTCGCTTCTGAAGGAGTCGTCATAAGTACCCCAGGTGATGTCATTTAGTATATCCGGAGATGACAAAGACAGGTCGATGGCTGAGATGTTTCCTGTCCGATCATCTTCACGAGTTCCGCTACCATCCTTCAGAAGAGAGAGATTAGAACTGATGATATAATTTACCATTTGTTTCCCACGAGAGTCTGCCCGTATACTTCCCCACTGATGATGATGAGCATTGAAGTCTCCAGGAATTAGTTTAGTGTGGGGTAATTGACTAAAGAGCAAAGTGAACTCATCATCATCAAGTGCATTGGAACCGGGAAAGTGAATTCAACAAATGGCCAGGTACGTGTTATCAAATTTGACTCTACATGCGACAGCTTCTAGAGTAGAATTTAAAGTCACTCCTGTATAGGGTAAGCTTTGGTGTACATAAATGGCTACCCCATGATCTTCTATACGGGTGACAGTTATCTAAAACAACACAATCCTCGACTGTGCTGTTCAGATTGGTCTCTTGTAGACAAATAACGGATGGTCCTATATAATGCAAGCAACAGTGATAGTTGTGCTTGCTTATTTCTAGGATATCTACAATTCCACTGAATGATACTGAACGCGTTGGTTTAAGATTTCTTTAGCCGGCCAGCTTTGTAAGACCTTTTTTGGACTTGAGCGAGTTCCCAGGGGAACGGGATCGGCTCTTGATAGTGGAGACGGTATTGTCGTCCATCGAATACACCGAGGCAGACTTCGCCGAGGAAGACCTCCTCACTGGAGCCACAAGAACGATGACGTGCGACATAGTTTCTTTTGAAAGTTTAACCAAATTTGTCTTGTCCTCTTTCATGTTTTTCGGTCTAACAGAGCAGGTGGCTTTTGAGTATGAATCTTTGTCAGTGTTGTCGTCAGTCAGTGTCGGTCTGCTTCGTTAAAAGTTCGTCTGGAGTGGTGGAGCGTGGTTCAGTAGTTTGCATTGTCTGCGTGTCAATTGTGACCATAATCAGCTTACATTTCAATGCCATAACATAGGACTCATTGTGTTTGGGAGTCTGGTGAGTCTCCTTTACCCTCTTCATTGCTTCACCATATGAAATGTTCTCCTTTGCCTTAATTGCGCAGACTTCCTTCTCAAACTTGTACCGAGGACATTCTCGGTATACGAGCTTGGGTGGTTGCCTCCCACCACAGTTAACACATAGTACCATCTTGGCTGTACAATTGTCAGCAAGATGGTTCTCGCTGCCACACTTTCTACATCGAGATGAAAGAGTACAGGACTTTTCACCATGATCAAACCTTTGTCATTTAAAGCATCGCAAGAGGCTCGGTATGTAAGGTCTCACAGCTACCTAACCTAACCTACGGCAATATCCTTTGTCAATTTTTGATTTTCCGAAAGTTAGAGTGATCAGGTGGGTTGTACGTGGCTAGCCATTAGTAAGTTTTGTGATAAGTCGAGCAGCGATCACTTCCTCGTGTATAAGTTCCTTGACTATGTCGTCCTCACTCATGCCCATGACATCAGGACACAAGATTACTCATCTGCATGAGTTGATGGTCGCCGGAATGGAAGCCACAACATCGTAAAAATAAAATTTTCTCAGCTTTAGTAGGTCTGCAACTAGATTTGATGACTTAACTTTAACAAGAAGGTAACCACAAGCCAGTTTCCTTACCATCTCAACAGCACCAGCCTGGCTGTCAATCACTTTCTTAATGAGGAGGGGGTTGAGGGAAGCTAGAGTTGTTGAACCGGTTGCATGTAACATAACACATTCATCATTTTTTGACAATGTCCAGCGTGGGTCGGTTACCACCACTACCCCCTACGGGAGTAGTGGTTGGCTTACTAGAGTGCATACCAGTCGGGCTAAACCACAGATTTTGGGGTGGAGTACCACCCCACAACCAAGGTACTTGTAACATCTTAAATCTTCTCCAAGAAAATATACGAGGCAGCTGATCAGACAGAAAAGCGCCCCAGAGTAAGGCCGGCTGGACGTACCAAGCTGGGTGGAGTTCTCCTGCTGTCATCACCTCTCACATGGTCGCACAATTCTGTCCAATCAGCCTTCGTGAAATGTACCAGTGGTCCAGCAACATCAGAAACACTGGTCAACACTCACTTGCTTGTAAACACAAAAAGAGAGGAGTAAACATAGAAAATAAACACAAATAGAATTTAGGGGAGGAAATAGGGGAATGCTTCACTATGCTAAAGAGCTAAGCTAAGCCAAAACAACGGTAAATAAGGGAAGCCTCTCTTTTACCAGTTCTGAGAAGCCACTCCTGAGCTTGGCCTTATATATGCCGCAGGTTATTCAGCTTTTGCTCCTCGCCCAGGCGGAGGGCGCTCATTGGTTCCATGGCGGCGGCCGCCACCTCACTTGATCCTGAGCGAGGGTATGTAAACGATGATCGCACGAAATTGCTACTTGGTGATGATGACAGCTTAATCAACCAATTGTTTATCTTTCTCAAGGAAACGGAAATAATCAAGATAATATAAGGTGGTTCGTTGGTTCGACTCTGTGCCGGAGCTGACTTCGGGGTGTGGCTGCTTTCGCTCTGGGCTGGTTGTGTGGTGGGCGAAGCAATTTGCTCATTAGGCTGCTGGCCAGGATCGGGGGTGGTTTGCCCTAGGGTTGGTTCCGTTATGGTGTCCGGCTGACGAGTTGCCGAAACCATTATGTTATATTTCATACAAATGTTCTATGTTATGGTGAAGGACTATCTCTAATCTATCCTTTCACTTTCGGAGTCCTTCTGGCAGCTGCACCATTGGATGTTGTGCCGACTGGGTGGTGTTTGCTGCCACGTCGGCACAATAACCACTTACCAACTTTTCTTCCATTCTTGCTTTTTTCTCCCATAGGACTAGGTAGTACTTATTGGTAATGATGTTATCATTTTGTAGGGACTTTACGCAGTCAAAAATCAAACAGGGTTGCAGGCCTAATGACCTTACTTATAGGTCGCTGGCCGTTAAACCCAACAAACACAAATTGCTACATAGAACTGGTAAAAGTGAGCTTCCCTTATTTACCATTTTTTTTGGCTTAGCTTAGCTCTTTAGCTTCGTGAATCATTCCCACATTTCCTCCCTTAGATCTTATTTGTGTTTATTTTCTGTTTTTACTTCTCTTTTTGTGTTTACAGGAAAGTGAGTGTTGACCAGTGTTTCTGATGTTGCTGGACCACTGGTACATTTCACGAAGGCTGATTGGACAGAATTGTGCGCCCATGTGAGAGGTGATGACAGCAGGAGAACTCCACCCAGCTTGGTACGTCCGGCCGGCCTTACTCTGGGGCGCTTTTCTGTCTGATCAGCTGCCTCGTATATTGTCTTAGAGAAGATGTAAGGTGCTGCAAGTACCTTTTGTGTGGGGTGGCACGCCACCCCAGAATCTGGTATGTACTCTAGTAAGCCAACCACTACTCCCGTAGGGGGTAGTAGTGGCGACCGACCCACACTGGACATAAACTCCAAAAATGCAGAATTTGTTGTTACATGCAACCGGTTCAACAACTCTAGCTTCCCTGACCCTTTCCTCATCAAGAAAGTGATTGACAGCCAGGCTGGTGCTGTTGAGATGGTAAGGAAACTGGCTAGTGGTTACCTTCTTGTTAAAGTTAAGTCATCAAATCAAGTTGCAGACCTACTAAAGCTGAGAAAATTTTATTTTTACGATGTTGTGGCTTCCATTCCGGTGACTATGAACTCATGCAGATGAGTAATCTTGTGTCCTGATGTCATGGGCATGAGTGAGGACGACATAGTCAAGGAACTTATACACGAGGAAGTGATCGCTGCTCGACTTATCACAAAATTTATTAATGGCTAGCCACGTACAACCCACCTAATCACTCTAACTTTCGGAAAATCCAAATTGCCAAAGGATATTGCCGTAGGTTAGGTTAGGTAGCTGTGAGACCTTACATACCGAATATCTTGCGATGCTTTAAATGACAAAGGTTTGATCATGGTGAAAAGTCCTGTACTCTTTCATCTCGATGTAGAAAGTGTGCCAGCGAGGACCATGTTGCTGACAATTGTACAGCCAAGGTGTTGCTGTGCGTTAACTGTGGTGGGAGGCAACCACTCAAACTCGTACCGAGAATGTCCTCGGTACAAGTTTGAGAAGGAAGTCTGCGCAATTAAGGCAAAGGAGAACATTTCATATGGTGAAGCAATGAAGAGGGTAAAGGAGACTCACCAGACTCCCAAACACAATGAGTCCTATGTTATGGCATTGAAATGTAAGCTGATTATGGTCACAATTGACACGCAAACAATGCGAACTACTGAACCACGCTCCACCACTCCAGACGAACTTTTAACGAAGCAGACCGACACTGACTGACGACAACACTGACAAAGATTCATACTCAAAAGCCACCTGCTCTGTTAGACCGAAAAACATGAAAGAGGACAAGACAAATTTGGTTAAACTTTCAAAAGAAACTATGTCGCACGTCATCGTTCTTGTGGCTCCAGTGAGGAGGTCTTCCTCGGCGAAGTCTGCCTCGGTGTATTCGATGGACGACAATACCGTCTCCACTATCAGGAGCCGATCCCGTTCCCCTGGGACTCGCTCAAGTCCAAAAAAGGTCTTACAAAGCTGGCCGGCTAAAGAAATCTTAAACCAACGCGTTCAGTATCATTCAGTGGAATTGTAGATGTCTTAGAAATAAGCAAGCACAACTATCACTGTTGCTTGCATTATATAGGCCATCCATTATTTGTCCACAAGAGACCAATCTGAACAGCACAGTCGAAGATTGTGATGTTTTAGATAACTGTCACCCGTATAGAAGATCATGGAGTAGCCATTTATGTACACCAAAGCTTACCCCATACAGGAGTGACTTTAAATTCTACTCTAGAAGCTGTCTCATGTAGAGTCAAATTTGATAACACGTACCTAGCCATTTGTTGAATTCACTTTCCCGGTTCCAATGCACTTGATGATGATGAGTTCACTTTGCTCTTTAGTCAATTACCCCACACTAAACTAATTCCTGGAGACTTCAATGCTCATTATCATCAGTGGGGAAGTATACGGGCAGACTCTCGCGGGAAACAAATGGTAAATTATATCATCTGTTCTAATCTCTCTCTTCTGAAGGATGGTAGTGGAACTCGTGAAGATGATCGGACAGGAAACATCTCAGCCATCGACCTGTCTTTGTCATCTCCGGATATACTAAATGACATCACCTCGGGGTACTTATGACGACTCCTTCAGAAGTGACCACTTCCCAATCTGTCTTCCTTATATATGTGACAATAGTACCAGACCGTCTCCGATCAGATTCAATTATAAGAAAGCAGACTTGGGGTCATTCTCAAGACAAGCCGTCCTAGATATATCCGGAGATGACACAAAGGTCAATAATGTAACCAATACCATCCTCAGGGCTGCTGAGGCCTCTGTTCCTAAGATTCCTACAATATCCATAAAGCATAGAGTTCCTTGGTGGACACCAGATTGCCGAAATGTGAGCGCAATAGGAGATATAGGATTTTCGACAAAGAGCCTCAGATAATAACTTCATTGCATATAAACAAGCGAGGGCTCAGGCAAGAAGAACAATACGACAAGCCAAAAGAGTCTCCTGACGTGGCTATGCTTCAACTGTAAATAAGGACACACGCAGTAGTCAGGTCTGGTCCACAATATAGAAAATACCCAGAAAATGTAAACAACCTTCCATCCCTCAACTCACCACGCAAGACGACACCATAGAAGACCCAGTTGACATAGCCAACGTTATCGCCTGAAGATTCTCAGACATAAGTAGCTCAGGCCAATTACGATCGACGATTTTTACCGCACAAACGTCAGACCGAGCAGACAGTGACTGACTTTGCTACAGAAGATGACAATATGCCATACAATAATACATTTACTCTTAAAGAATTACATCTTGCCGTGAAGTCCGGTTAAGGGTCCAGCCCAGGACCCAGCGGGATAACCTACGAGATGATTCAGTATCTTAGTCAGGCCAACCTGACTAAGTTGCTAGTATTGTACAATGAGATTTGGACGTCTCGAACGTTTCTAAACTCATGGCACTTTGTGCACGTCATCCCCATCACAAAAGGTTCTGGACGCCTTATGAATATCAGTTCGTTTCAACCTATTGCACTGACGAGCTGCATTTGCAAGGTCATGGAAAGAAGGGTTATTAAAAGGCTTCTTTATTCATTAGAATCGCAAAATCTATAAAATGATCAACAGTGTGCACTCCATAAACACGGAAGCGCAATGGATCATTTGATAAATTTAGAGCATCATTTTAGATACTTTTATAAAGATTTTCTAACTGCAGTTGTTTTTAGATTTGGAAAAAGCCTTTGACATGACATGGCGAAACGGAATCTTATGCAAACTTTATACTATTGGTTTAAGAGGTTCTTAAATGTTTTTATGATAAAAATAAAATCTTGCATGACTGAACATTCGCTGTCAAGCTTACTGCATCAAACGTAATCTCGGTCATATTTGTCCAGGAAAACGAGGTGCCGGAAGGCAGTGTTTTGAGCCCAACATTATTTATCATTATGACTAATGATATTCTGTCTCCAGCTTCCGTCCCTCGAAACCTTAAATACTCACTTTATGCTGACGATTGTGCAATATGGCATTCCTCGTCTAATGCACAATTTTCGGCTGAGCGGGTTCAAGTTACACTTGAATCCGTTCAACGTTGGGCGCTACAGTGGAGATTTAAGTTTTCACCAACTAAAAGTGTCGCGGTTGTTTTTACTCGTAAAAATATAATCCCGAATTTGCAGCTAAAACTAGACAATAACCCGATTCCCTTTGGTAACAATGTAAAATTCCTTGGGTTACATTTTGACCAAAGATTGTATTGGAAAAAACACATAGATTATTTGATTACAAATAGTAATAAACGCTTAGATATTCTCAAGCATCTCTCGGGTTCATTTTGGGGAGCTGACAGGAAATCTATATTAATGTTGTACAAAGCCCTTATTAGAAGTAAACTGAACTATGGCTCTCAGGTGTATGCTTCGGCGAGCGACTGTACCCTAAGAAGATTGGATGTGCTGCAGAATAAATGCCTGCGATTGTGTCTTGGAGCTCTGTCATGTACCAGGGTTCCGCCATTGGACGTTGAGGCAAATGTACCTCCTCTCCGGCTGCGTCGAGACGAATTAACGTTAAAGTGTGGTATTGTGATGACCAGGAGAAGAAATACTACTGCCTGTCGCCTGGCACAACAATACGAACAGTTCGTCGAGAGAGGCGTCAGGCCCCTGGCCCTTAGAATACACTTCCTCAGTGAGAATTCTGGTCTGAATGTGCAAAAAGTGGACACGCTGGTCAGAAATAAACTACCTCCCTGGGAACATCCAAAAATAAAAACTAAGACCAGCTGGCTCCCTGCAACGAAAAGGAAGGCGCTGGAGAGTGAGGTACACCAGTGATTCCGTCATGTCATCATGGAACATTTATCATATGTCCTCTTCTACACAGATGGCTCCAAGACAGGTTGAGTGTGTGGGTGCAAGTAAGTGGTCGAATAATTGTTCTCTTCGGTACAGACTACCGAACCATACAACTGTTTTCTTCGCGGAATTATTTGCTATTGACAAGGCCATAGATTATATAATGAAATCAGTTCATATTAAATCAGTCATTTTTACCGATTCATTGTCAGCTCTTAAAGCGATAAACCCGGGTTATGCCGAGTCAAATGAAACTCAGGACAACATCATTGATAAACTAAACTCATGTAATAAAGATATCATCTTGATCTGGGAGGTTGGCGGGTCATTGTAACATTTACGGCAACAATGAACAGGCAGACCGGTGGGCTAAGTCGACCTCAGAACTCGAGGAGGGCGTTCTGATCCCTCGGGAGCTGGGCTCCTGCCTTTCCTTGGGAAAGGATTCAATATTTCTTCTGTGGCAAAGTCAGTGGACCAGCCTGACTATACCAAGGAAATACAAACCACAAGTAGAGGACTGGATGACCTCGTACAGGAAGAATAGGAGAGAGGAGGCCGTGCTGACCCATCTACATCTCAACTTTACCTACAGCACCCACCTGCAACCATATATAAACCGAAACTTTCCAACAAAATGCGAAACTGGCCTATCCAATCTGACAATAGACAACCTTCTCACTCAGTGCAAGAAGCTTCATGAAAACAGGAAGAGGCTGATAGATTATTTGAAAAACAAAAAGCTAACTTCACCATCTACAATCTACTTGGTGATGACAACAACATAATCAACCAATTGTTTATCTTTCTGAAGGAAACGGAAATAATCAAAATGATATAAGGTGGTTCGTTGGTTCGACTCTGTGCCGGAGCTGGCTCTGGGGTGTGGCTGCTTTCGTTCTGGGCTGGTTGTGTGGTGGGCGAAGCAATTTGCTCATTAGGCTGCTGGCCAGGATCGGGGATGGTTTGCCCTAGGGTTGGTTCCGTTATGGTGTCAGGCTGACGAGTTGCCGAATCCATTATGTTATATCTTATATATATGTTCTATCTTATGGTGAAGGACTATCTCTAATCTATCATTTCACTTTCGGAGTCCTTCTGGCAGCTGCACCAGTGGATGTTGTGCCGACTGGCTGGTGTTTGCTGCCACGTTGACACAATAACCACTGACCAACTTTTCTTCCAAATTTTTTCTCCTATATTATTAGGTAGTACCTATAGGTACATGTTTGTTGGTGGTGGCCCTGTTTAAGTTTTCCTGATTGTGGTGTCCCTGAGTACATGTTCCTGTTCCTGTTGGCCCTGAGTAAGTATTCCTTTTGGTGGTGGCCTGAGTAAGTATTCCTTGGGGGGGGGGTTGGCCTGAGTAAGTGTTCCTATTGTTGGTGGCCCTGAGTAAGTATTCCTGTCGGTGGTGGCCCTGAGTATGTGTTGCTGTCGTTGGTGGCTCTGGGTAAGTGTTGCTGCCGATGGTGGCGCTGAGTAAGCGTTGCTGTTGGTGATGGCCTGAATAAGTGTTCCTGACGGTGGTGACCCTGAGTAAGTATTCCTGTTGGTGGCGGCCCTGAGGAAGTATTCCTGTTTGTGGTGGCCTGAGTAAGTGTACCTATTGGTGGTGGCCCTGAGTATGTATCCCTGTTGGTGGCTGCCCCTGAGTAAGTATTCCTGTCGGTGGTGGTCTGAGCAACTGTTCCTAAAGGTAGTGGCCCTGTGTATGTATTCCCGTCGGTGGTGGCCATGAGTAAGTGTTGCTGTCGGTGCTGGCCCTAAGTATGTATTCTTGTTGGTGGTGGCGCTGAGTATGTGTTACTGTCGGTGGCGGCCCTGAGTAAGTGTTGCTTTGGTGTTGGCCTGAGTAACTGTTCCTGTTGGTGGTGACCCCGAGTAAGTATTCCGGTTGGTGGCCCTGAGTAAGTAATCCTGTTGCTGTTGGTCCTGTGTAGGTTTCCCTCTTGGTGTTGGCCCTTTGTAGGTTTCCCTCTTGGTGGTGGCCCTGAGTAAGTGTTCCTGTAGTCGGTGGCCCTGAGTAAGCGTTCCTGTTGGTGGGGCTTGGGAAGCACTCCTTTTGGTGGTAGACCTGAGTAAGTATTCCTGTTGGTGGTTTCCCTGAGTGAGTGTTCGTGTTTGAGGTGGCCTTGAGTAAGTGTTCCTGTTGATGGTGGCCTTGGATAATTATCCCCGTTGGTGGTGGTCCTTGGTAAGTGTTTCTGCTGGTAGTGACCCTGCGTAAGTGGTCGTGTTTGTGGTGGCCCTTATTAAGTGTTTCTGTTAGTTTTGACCTTGAGTAAGTGTTCCTATTGTGGTAGACCTGAGTAAGCATTCCTGTTGTTGGTGGCCTTAGGTACTATTTCATATTGGAGGTGGCCCTGAGAAAATGTTATTGTTGGTGATGGCCCTGAGTATGTGTTCGTATTGTTGGTGACCCTGAGTATATATTCTTATTGGTGTTGGCCCTGAGTAAGTGTTCCCTTTGGTGGTGGCATCTTGTAAGTATCCTTGTTGGTGGTGGTCCTGTTTAAGTTTTCCTGTTCGTAGTGTCCCTGAGTACGTGTTCCTGTTGCTGTTGGCCCTGAGTAAGTATTCCTTTTGGTGGTGGCCTGAGTAAGTATTCCTTTTTTTGGTGGCCTGAGTTAGTGATCCTATTGATGGTGGCACTGAGTAAGTATTCCTGTCAGTGGTGGCCCTGAGAAAGTGTTGCTGTCGGTGGTGACCCTGAGTATGTGTTGCCATTGGTGGTGGCCTGAGTAATTGTTCCTGTTGGTGGTGGCCTTGAGTAATGTTCCTGTTGGTGGTGGCAGTGAGTAAGCGTTCTTGTTGGCCATGGCAATGAGTAAGCGTTCCTGTTTGTGGTGGCACTGAGTAAGTGTTCCTGTTGGTGGTGGCACTGAGTAAGCGTTCCTGTTTGTGGTGTCTCTGAGTAGTGTTCCTGCTGCTGGTGGCCTGAGGAAGCGTTCCTGTTGGTGGTGGCCCTGAGTAAGTGTCCCTGTTGGTGGTTGCCTCGAGTAAGTATTCCTGTTAGTGTCCTTGAGTAAGTGTCCTTTTCATGGTGGCCCTGAGAAAGTGTTCCTGCTGGTGATGGCCCTGATTATGTGTTCGTATTGGTGGTAGCCATGAGGGAATATTCCTATTATTGGTAAGCATGAGTAAGTGTTTCTTTTGATAGTGTCACTTTGTAAGCATCCTTGTTGTTGGTCCTGTTTAAGTTTTCCTGTTCGTGGTGTCCCTGAGTACGTGTTCCTGTTGTTGTTGGTGCTGAGTAAGTATTCCTTTTACTGGTGGCCTGAGTAAGTATTCCTTTTGTTGATGGCCTCAGTAAGTGTTCCTATTGGTGTTGGCCCTGAGTAAATATTCCTGTCGGTGGTGGCCCTGAGTAAGTATTCCTGTTGTTCGTGGCCCTAGGTAGGATTTCCTGTTGATGGTGGCCCTGAGTAAGTGTTGCTGTTGGTGGTGGCCCTGAGTAAGTATTCCTGTTGTTGGTGGCCCTAGGTACGATGTCCTGTTGATGGTGGCCCTGGGTAAGTGTTGCTGTTGGTGGTGGCACTGAGAAAGTGTTCGTGTTGGTTATGGCCCTGAGTAAGTGTTCCTGTTGACGGAGGCCCTGAGTAGGTGTTCATGTTGATGGTGAACCTCAGTATGTATTCCAGTTGGTGTTGGCCCAGAGTAAGTGTTCCTAATGTTGGCGGCATTGAGTTAGTGTTCCTGTTGATGGTGTCCTTGTGTAAGTGTTCTTGTTAGTGTTGGCCCTGAGTAAGTGTTCCTGTTGGTGGATGCCCTGTGTAATGTTCCTGTTGGCGGTGGTCTGAGTAAGCGTTGCTGTTGGTGGCGGCACTGAGTAAGCGTTCCTGTTGGTGGTGGCACTGAGTAAGCGTTCCTGTTGGTAGTGACCCTGAGTAATGTTCCTGTTGGTGGTGGCCCTGAGTAAGCGTTCTTGTTGGTGGTAGCCCTGAGTAAATGTTCTTTTGGTGGAGGCCTGAGAAAAATATTCCTTTTGGTGGTGGCACTGAGTAAGTGTTCGTGTTGGTGGTGGCCATGAGTAAGTGTTCCTGTTGGTAGTGGCCCTGAGTAAGCGTTCCTGTTGGTGGTGGCACTGAGTAAGTATTCCTGTTGGTGATAGCCATGAGTAATGTTCCTATTGTCGGTGGGCCTGAGTAAAACTTCCTGTTGGGGTGGCACTTTTTAAATGTTCCTGTTGATAGTGTGCTTGAGTAAGTGTTCTTGTTAGTGATAGCCTTAAGTAAGTGTTCCTGTTGCTGGTGGCCATGTGTAATATTCCTGTTGGTGGTGTCCTTTATGAAGTGCTCCTGTTGGTGTTGGTCCTGAGTAAGCGTTCCTCTTGGTGATGGCACTTAGAAAGTGTTCCTGCTGGTGATGGCCGTGAGTATGATTTCCTATTGGTGGTGGCGCTGAGTAAGTGTTGCTGTTGTTGGTGGCAATGAGAAAGTGGTTCTGTTGGTTATAGCCCTGAGTAAGTGTTCCTGTTGGCGGTGGCCCTGATTAAGTGTTCTTGTTGATGGTGAACCTCAGTATGTATTCCTGCTGGTGTTGGCCCTGAGTAAGTGTTTTTAATGTTGGTGGCCCTAAGTAAGTGTTTCCGTTGATGGTGTCTTTGAGTAAGTGTTCTTGTTAGTGTTGGCTCTGAGGTAGTGTTCCTGTTGGTCGTTGCCCTGACTAATGTTCCTGTTGGTCGTGTCCCTGAGTAAACGTTCCTGTTGGTCGTGGCCTTGAGTAAGTGTTCCTGTTGGTGATGGCCCTGAGTATGTTTTCCTTTTGGTGTTGTCCCTAAGTAAGCGTTCTGTTCGTGGTTGCCCTGAGTAAGTATTTCTTTTGGTGGTGGCCTGAGTAAGTATTCCTTTTGGTGGCGACCTCATTAAGTGTTCCTATTGATGGTGGCCCTAAGTAAGTATTCCTGTCAGTGGTGGCCCTGAGTAAGTATTCCCTGTCGATGCTGGCCGTGAGTAAGTATCCCAGTCGGTGGTGGCCCTGAGTATGTATTCCTGTCGTTGGTGGCCCTGAATATGTGTTCCTGTTGGTGGTGGCCCTGAGTCAGTGTTGCTGTCGATGGTGGCACTGAGTAAGCGTTAATGTTGGTGGTGGCACTGAGTAAGCGCTCCTGTTGGTGGTGGCCCTGAGTCAGTGTTGCTGTCGATGGTGGCACTGAGTAAGCGTTAATGTTGGTGGTGGCACTGAGTAAGCGCTCCTGTTGGTGGTGGCAATGAGTAAGCGTTCCAGTTGATGGAGGCCCTGAGTAAATGTTCCGTTGGTGGTGGCCATGACTAATGTTCCTGTTGGTGGTGTCCCTGTTTAACTTGTTCTGTTCGTGGCGTCCGTGAGTACGTGTTCCTGTTCCTGTTGGCCCTGAGTAAGTATTCCTTTTGGTGGTGGCTTGAGTAAGTATTCCTTTTGGTGGTGGCCTCAGTAAGTGTTCCTATTGGTGGTGGCCCTAAGTAAGTTTTACTGTTGGTTGTGGCTTGGGTGAGTTTTCGTTTTGGTGGTGGCCCTAAGTAAGTGTTTCTTTTGATGGTAGGTCTGAGTAATGTTTCTGTTGGTGGTGGCCCTGAGTAAGCGTTCCTGTTGGTGGTGGCACTGAGTAAGCGTTCCTGTTGGTGGTGGCACTGATTAAGTGTTCCTGTTGGTGGTGGCCCTGAGTAAGTGTTCCTGCTGGTGATGGCTCTGAGTATGTGTTCTTGTTTCTGGTGTCCATAAGTAAGTGTTCCTGTTGGTGGTGACCCTGAGTAAGTATTCCTGTTGGTGTTGTCCCTGAGTAACTGTTTCTTCATGGTGGCTCTGAAAAAGTGTTCCTGCCGGTGATGGACCTGAGTTTGTGTTCGTATTGGTGATGGCCATAAGTAAATGTTCCTATTGTTGGTGGCCCCGAGTAAGTATTTTCTGTCGGTGGTGGCCCTGAGTAAGTGCTGGTGTCGGTGGTGGCCCTGAATAATTGTTGCTGTCGGTGGTGACCCTGTGTAAGTGTTGCTGCCTGTGGTGATACTGAGTAAGTATTGCTGTTGGTGATGGCCAGAGTAAGTGTTCCTGTCGGTGGTGGCGCTCAGTAAGTATTCCTGTTGGTGGTGGCCTGAGTAACTGTTCCTGTTAGTGGTGGCCCTGAGTAAGTGTTGTTGCTGGTGGTGATACTGAGTAAGTATTGCTGTTGGTGGTAGCCAGAGTAAGTGTTCCTATCAGTGGTGGCGCTTGTAATTATTCCTGTTGGTGGAGGCCCTTGGTAAGATTTCTTGTTGGTGGTGGCCGTGAGAAAGTGTTGATATTGGTGGTGGCACTGAGAAAGTCATCCTGCAGGTTGTGGCCCTGACTAAGTGTTCCTGGTGTCGGTGGTGGCCCTGAGTAAGTGTTGCTGTCGGTGGTGGCCATGAGTAAGTATTGCTGCCGGTGGTGATGCTGAGTAAGTATTGCTGTTGGTGGTGGCCAGAGTAAGTGATCTTGTCGGTGGTGGCCCTGAGTACGTATTCCTGTTGGTGGTGGCCTGAGTAAGTGTTCCTGTTGGTGGTGGCCCTGAGTAAGTATTCCTGTTGTTGGTGGCCATGGGTACGATTTCCTGTTGGTGGTGGCTCTGAGTAAGTGTTGCTGTTGGTGGTGGCACTGAGAAAGTGATCCTGTTGGTTGTGGCCCTGACTAAGCGTTCCTGTTGACAGTGGTCCTGAGTAAGTGTTCTTGTTGATGGTGAACCTCAGTATGTATCCCTGTTGGTGTTGGCCCTGAGTAAGTGTTCCTAATGTCGGTGGCCCTGAGTAAGTGTTCGTAATGTTGGTGGCCATGAGTAAGTGTTCCTCTTGATGGTGTCCATGAGTAAGTGGTCTTGTTAGTGTTGGCTCTAAGAAAGTTTTCTTGGTGGTGGTGCCCCTGATTGATGGTCATGTTTGTGGTGGCCCTGAGTAAGCGTTCATGTGGGTAGTGGCACTGAGTAAGCGTTTCTGTTGGTGGTGGCACTGAGTAGGCGTTCCTGTTGGTGATGTCACTGAATAAGCGTTCCTGTTGGTAGTGGCCCTGAGTAATGTTCCCGTTGGTGGTGGCCCTGAGTAAGCGTTCCTGTTAGTGGTGGCACAGAGTAAGTGTTCCTGTTGGTGGTGACCCTGAGTAAGTGCTCCTTTGGTGGTGGCCCTGAGAAATGATCCCGTTGGTGGTGGCACTGAGTAAGTGTTCCTGTTGGTGGTGGCCATGAGCAGGTGTTCCTGTTGGTGGCGGCCCTGAGTAAGCTTTCCTGTTGATGGTGGCACTGAGGAAATGTGTTCCTGTTGATGATAGCCATGAGTAATGATCCAGTTGGCGGTGGCCTTGAGTAAAAGTTCCTGTTGGGGTGGCACTTGGTAAGTGTTCCTGTTAATGGTGTCCTTGAGTAAGTGTTCTTGTTAGTGTTGCCCCTAAGTAAGTGTTCCTGATTGTTGGTGGCCATGAGTAATATTCCAGTTGGCGGTGTCCTTTATTAAGTGTTCCTGTTGATGTTGGTACTAAGGAAGTGTTCCTCTTGGTGATGGCACCTTAGAAAGTGTTCCTGCTGGTGATGGCCGTGAGTATGGGTTCATATTGGTGGTGGCCCTGAGCAAGCATTCCTGTTGGTGATGGCCCTGAGTTTGTGTTCCTGTTGCTGGTGTCCCTGAGTAAGTTTTCCTGTTGGTGGTGACCCTGAGTAAGTATTCCTGTTGGTGGTGTCCCTGAGTAGGTGTCCTTTTCATGGTGGTCCAGAGAAAGTGTTTCTGCTGGTGGTGGCCCTGAGCAAATATTCCTATCGGTGGTGGCCCAGAGTAAGTGTTCCTTTTCGTGGTGGCACTTTGTAAGCGTCCTTGTTGGTGGTGGCCCTGTTTAAGTTTTAGTGTTCGTGGAGTCCCTGAGTACGTGTTCCTGTTGCTGTTGGCCCTGAGCAAGTATTCCCGTTGGTAGTGACCCTGAGTAAGTATTCCTGTCGGTGGTGGTCTGAGTAACTGTTCCTGATGGTGGTGGCCCTGAGTGTTCCTGTTAACGGTGGCCCTGAGTAAGTATTCTTGTTAATGGTGAACCTCAGTAAGTAATCCTGTTGGTGGTGGCCCTGAGTAAGTATTCCTGTTGGTGGCCTTGAGTAAGTGTTGCCGTTGATGGAGTCCTTGAGTAAGCTTTCTTGTTAGTGTTAGCTTTGAATAAGTGTTCCTGTTGGTGGTCTCCCTCAGAAAGTGTTGCTGTTGGTGGTGGCCCTGAGTATGTATTCCTGTTGGTAGTGGCCCTGAGTAAGTGTTGCTCTCAGTGGTGGTCCTGAGTAAGCGTTCCTGTTTGTGTTATCCTTTATTGTGTGTTCCTGTTGGTGTTGGTCCTGAGTAAGTGTTCCTGTTGGTGATGGCACTGAGCAAGTATTCCTGTTGGTGGTGGCCCTGAGTATATGTTTCTGTAGGTGATGGCCCTAAGTATGTGTTCCTGTTGATGATGTCCTAAAGTAAGTGTTCCTATTGGTGTTGGCCATGAGTAAGTGTCCTTTTCATGGTGGCTCTGAGAAAGTGTTCCAGTTGGTGAAGACCCTGAGTATGTGTTCTCATTGGTGGTGGCCCTGAGTAAATACTTTTATTGGTGGTGTCCCTGAGTAAGTGTTCCTATTGCTGTTGGCCCTGAGTAAGTATTCCTGTGGCCTTAGTATGTGTTCGTTTTGGTGGTGGCCCTGAGTAGGTATTCCTGTCGGTGGTAGCCCTGGTTTGTATTTCTGTCGGTAGTGGCCCTGAATAAGTATTGGTGGTGACCTTGAGTAAGTATTCCTGTCGGTGGTGTCCTGATTAACTGTTCCTGATGGTGGTGGCCCTGAGGAAGTGCTGATGTCAATGGTGGCAATGAGTAAGAGTTGCTGTCGGTGGCGGCCCTGAGTAAGCGTTCCCGTTAGTGTTGTCCTTTATTAAGTGTTCCTGTTGGTGTTGGTCCTAAGTAAGTGTTCCTCTTGGTAATGGCATTGATAAAGTGTCCCTGCTGGTGATGGCCGTGAGTATGCGTTCCTATTGGTGGTGGCCCTGAGCAAGTATTCCTGTTGGTGGTAACCCTGAGTAAATGTTTCTGTTGGTGATGGCCCTATGTATGTGTTCCCAGAGTAAGTGTTCGTGTTTGTGGTGGCCCTGAGTAAGTGTTCCTGTTGATAGTGGCCCTGAGTAAGTGTTCCTGTTGGTGATTGCCTAGAGTAAGTGTTCCTGTTGATGATGACCCTGAATAATTATTCCTGTTGCTGTTGGTCCTTGGTAAGTGTTTCAGCTGGTAGTGATCATGTGTAAGTGTTCGTGTTTGTGGTGGCCTTTAGGAAGTGTTTCTGTTGGTTTTGACCTTAAGTAAGTGTTAATGTTGATGGTTGACCTGAGTAAGTATTCCTGTTGTTGGTGGCCCTGAGTACGATTTCCTGTTGGTGTTGTCCCTTAGTAAGTGTTCCTGTTGATGTCTTTGAGTGTTCTTCATAGTATCGGCGCTGAGTAAGTGTTCCTGTTAGTGGTGGCCCTGAGTAATGTTCCTGTTGGTGTTGGCCGTGAGTAAGCGTTCCTGTGGCCCAGAGTAAGTGTCCCTGTTCGTGGTGGCCAATAGTAATGTTCCTGTTGGTGGTGGCCCTGAGTAAACATTCCTGTTAGTGGTGGCCCTGAGTAATGTTCCTGTTGGTGTTGGCCGTGAGTAAGCGTTCCTGTGGCCCTGAGTAATTTCCTGTTGGTGATGGCCCTAAGTAAGCGTTCCGATTGGTGGTGGCACTGAGTAAGCGTTCGTTTTAGTGATGGCCCTGAGTAAGTGTTCCTGTTCGTGGTGGCCAATAGTAATGTTCCTGTTGGTGGTGGCCCTGAGTAAACATTCCTGTTGGTGGTGGCACTGAGTAGGTGTTCCTGTTAGTGGTGGCCTTAAGTAAATGTTCCTATTGATAGTAGCGTTGATAAGTGTTCCTGTTGGTGATAGCCATGAGTAATGTTCCTGTTGGCGGTGGCCCTGAGTAAAAGCTCGTATTGGTGGTGGCACTTGGTAAGTGTTCCTATTGATGGTGTCCTTGAGTATGTGTTCTTGTTAGTGCTGGCACTAAGTAAGTGTTCCTGTTGGTGGTGTCCATGACTAATGTTCCTGTTGATGGTGTCCTTTATTAAGCGTTCCTCTTGGTTTTGGTCCTGAGTAAGTGTTCTTCTTGGTGATGACACTGAGAAAGTGTTCCTGATGGTGATTCCCGTGAGTATGTGTTCCTATTGGTAATGGCCCTGAGCAAGTATTCCTGTTAGTGGTGGCCATGAGTAAGTTTTCCTGTTGCTGATTGCCCTGAGATTGTGTTTCTGTTGGTGTTGTCCATAAGTAAATGTTCCTGTTCATGGTTGCCCTGAGTAAGTAATCCTGTTGGTGGTGTCCCTGAGTAACTGTTTTTTTTCGTGGTGATCCTGAGAAAGTGTTACTGCTGGTGATGGCCCTGAGTATGTGTTCGTACTGGTGGTGGCCCTGAGCAAATATTCCTATCGGTGGTGGCCGTGAGTAAGTGTTCCTTTTGGCGGTGGCACTTTCTAAGCATCCTTTTTGTTGGTAGCCCTTTTAAGTTTTTCTGTTAATGGTGTCCCTGAGTACGTGTTCCTGTTGCTGTTGGCCCTGAGTAAGTATTCCTTTTCTTGGTTGCCTGAGTAAGTGTTCCTATTGGTGATGGCTCTGATTAAGTATCCCTGTCAGTGGTGGCCCTGAGTATGTATTCCTGTGGCCCTCAGCAAGTGCTGCTGTTGGTGGTGGCACTGAGAAAGTGTTCCTGTTGGTGGTGGCCCTGAGTAAGTGTTCCTGTTGATGTTGTCCTTGAGTAAGTGTTTTTGCTAGTATTCGCCCTGAGTAAGTGTTCCTGTTGGTTGTGGCCTTGAGTAATGTTCCTGTTGGTGTTTGTCCCGGAGTACGTGTTTCTGTTGGTGGTGGCAGTGAGTAAGCGTTCCTGTTGGTGGTGGCACTGAGTAAGCGTTCCTGTTGGTGGTGGCAGTGAGTAAGCGTTCCTGTTGGTGGTGACCCTGAGTAAGTGTTCCTCTTGGTGGTGACCATGAGTAATGTTCCTGTTACTGGTGGCCGTGAGTAAGCATTCTAGTTGGTGGTGGCCTGAGTATTGTTCCTGTTGTTGGTGGCCCTAAGTAAGCGTTCCGGTTGGTGGTGGCATTAAGTATTCTTTCGTGTTGGTGGTGGCCCTGAGTAAGTGTTCCTGTTTATGGTGGCCATGAGTAATGTTCCTGTTGCTGGTGGCCCTGAGTAAGCGTTCCTGTTGGTGGTGGCACTGAGTAAGTGTTCCTGTTGGTGGTAACCGTGATTAATGTTTCTGTTGGCGTTGGCCCTGAGTAAAACTTCCTATTGCTGGTGGCACTGAGTGAGTGTTTGGTATCATTGAGTAAGTGTCCTTGGTAGTGTTGGCCCTGAGTAAAGGTTCCTGTTGATGGTGGCCCTGATTTAGTGTTCCTGTTGGGGATCGCCCTGAGTAAGGGTTCCTCTTGATGGTGGTCCTGAATAATCATCCTTGTTGGTGGTGGTCCTTTATAAGTGTTTCTGCTTGTAGTGACCCTGCTTAAGTGTTCGTGCTTGTGGTGGCCCTTAGTAAGTGTTTCTGTTGGTTTTGACCTTGAGTCAGTGTTCCTGTTGATGGTGGACCTGAGTAAGCGTTCCTGTTGTTGGTGGCCTTGGGTACTATTCTATATTGGAGGTGGACCTGAGTAAGTGTTGCTGTTGGTGGTGGCACTGAGAAAGTGTTCCTGTTGATGGTGTTCCTGCATCAGTGTTCCTGTTAACGGTGGCCTTGAGTAAGTGTTCCTGTTAACGGTGGCCCTCAGTAAGTGTTCTTGTTAGAGTTGGCCCTAAGTAAGCGTTCCTGTTGGTGGTGGCCCTGAGTAAGTTGTTGATGGTGGCCCTGAGCAAGCGTTCTTGTTGGTGATGTCCTTTATTAAGTGTTCCTCTTGTTGTTGGTCCTGAGTAAGTCTCTTGGTGTTGGTGCTGAGTATGTGTTCTTCTTGGTGATGGCACTGAGAAAGTGTTCCTGCTGGTGATGGCTGTGAGTAAGTGTTCCTATTGGTGGTGGCCCTGAGCAAGTATTCCTGCTGTTGGTGTTCCTGAGTAAGTGTCCTCTCGATGGTGGCCCTGAGAAAGTGTTCCTGTTGGTGATGGCCCTGAGTAAGTGTCATGTCGATGGTGGCCCTGAGAAAGTGTCCTGTTGGTGAATGCCCTGAGTATGTGTTTGTATTGGTGGTGGCCCTGAGTAAATATTCGTATTGGTGTTGGCCCTGATTAAGTGTTTCTTTTGGTGATGGCACTTTGTAAGTATCCCTATTGGTGGTGGCCCTGTTTAAGTTTTTCTGTTCGTGGTGTCCCTGAGTACGTGTTCCTGTTGCTGTTTGGCCCTGAGTAAGTATTCCTTTTGGTTATGTCCTGGTTAAGTATTCCTTTTTTTGATGGCCTGAGTAAGTGTTCATATTGGTGGTGGCCCTGAGTAAGTGTTGCTGTCGGTGGTGGCCCTGAGTAAGTGTTGCTGTTGGTGGTGGCCTGAGTAAGTGTTTCTGTTGGTCATGGCCCTGAATAAGTGTTCCTGTTAGTGGTAGCCCTGAATAATGTTCCTGTTGGTGGTGTCAGTGATAAAACTTTCCTGTTGGTGGTGGCCGTGAGTAAACGTTCCTTTTGGGGGTAGCACTGAGTAAGAGTTCCTGTTGGTGGTGTCCCTAAGTAAGTGTTCCTGTTGGTGGTGGCTCTGGGTAAGTATTCCTGTTGTTGGCGTCCCTGAGTAAGTATCCTTTTCATGGTGGCCTGAGAAAGTGTTCTTGCTGGTGTTGGCCCTGAGTATGTTTGTATTGTTGGTGGCCCTGAGTAAGTGTTCCTTTTGGTGGTGGTACTTTGTACGCATCCTTGTTGGTGGTAGCACTGTTCGTGGAGTCCCTGAGTACGTGTTCCTGTAGCTGTTGGCCCTGAGTAAGTATTCTTTTTGGTGGTGACCTGAGTAAGTGTTCCTAATGGTGATGGCCCTGAGTAAGTATTCCCCTCGGAGGTGGCCCCTGAGTATGTATTACTGTTGGTGCCCCTGAGTATGTATTCCTGTTGGTAGCTCTAACACTGTATTCCTGTTGGCGTTGGCCCTGAGTAAGTGTTCATGTTGATGTGTTCCTTTAGTAAGTGTTCTAGTTAGTGTTGGCCCTGAGAAAGTGTTCCTGTTAGTGGTGGCACTGAGTAAGCGTTCATGTTGGTGGTGGCATTGAGTAATGTTCCTGTTGGTGGTGGCCCTGAGTAAGCGTTCCTGTTGATGGTGGCACTGAGTATGTGTTTCTATTGGTGGTAGCCATGAGTAATGTTCCTGTTGTCGGTGGCCCTGAGTAAAAGTTCTTGTTAGTGGTGGCACTGAGTAAGTGTTCCTGTTGGTGGAGGCCATGAGTAATGTTCCTGTTGCTGGTGGCCCTGAGTAAGCGTTCCTGTTGTTGGTGGCACTGAATGAATATTCGTGTTGGTGGTAGCTATGAGTAATGTTCATGTTTGCGGTGGCCCTGAGTAAAAGTTCCTGTTGGTGGTGGCACTGAGCAGGTGTCCCTGTTGATGGTGTCCTTAATAAGGTGTGTTTGTTAGTGTTGGCCCTGAGTAAGTGCTCCTGTTGGTAATGGCAATGAGTAATGTCCTTGTTGGTAGTGGCCCTGAGTAGCCGTTCCTGTTGGTGGCGGCTTTGAGTAATTATTTCCTGTTCGTTGTGGCCCTGAGCAAGCACTCCTTTTGTTTTTGACTCTGAGAAAGTATTGGCGGTGTCCTTTATTAAGTGTTCCTGTTGTCGGTGGCCTTGAGTAAGTGTTCCTGTTGGTGGTGTCCTTTATTCAGTGTTCCTGTTGGTGTTGGTCCTGAGTAAGTGCCTCTCTTGGTGATGGCAGTGAGAAAGTGTTCCTGCTGGTGATGGCCTTGAGTATGTGTTCCTATTGGTGGTGGCCAAGAGCAAGTGATTCCTGTTGGTGGTGGCTATGAGTAGGTGTTCCTGTTGGTGATGGCTCTGAGTATATGTTCCTGTTGGTGGTGTCCTTGAGTAAGTGTTCCTGTTGGTGTTGGCTCTGGGTAAGTATTCCTGTTGGTGGTGTCCCTGAGGAAGTGTCCTTCCCATAGTACCCTGAGGAAGTGTTCCTGCTGGTGTTGGCCCTGAGTGTGTTCGTATTGGTGGTGGCCCTGAGTAGATATTCCTATTCGTGTTGGCCCTGAGTGTGTTCGTATTGGTGGTGGCCCTGAGTGAATATTCCTATTCGTGTTGGCCCTGAGTAAGAGTTCCTTTTGGTGCTGGCACTTTGTAAGCATCCTTGGTGCTGGTGGCACCGTTTAAGTTTTCCTGATCGTGGTGTCCCTGAGTAAGTGTTCCTGTTGCTGTTGGCCCTGAGTAAATATTCCTTTTGGTGGTGGCCTGAGTAAGTGTTCCTATTGGTGGTGGCCCTGATTAAGTATTCCTGTTGGTGGTGGCCCTAAGTATGTATTCCTGTTGGTGGTGGCCCTGAGTAAGTGTTGCTGTCGGTGGTGGCCCTGAGTAAGTGCTCCTGTTGGTGGTGGCCTGAGTAAGTATTCCTGTTGGTGTATGGCCTTAGTAAGTGGTCCCGTTGGTGGAAGACCTGAGTAAGTGTTCCTGTTGTTGGTGCCCTGAGTAAGTGTTCATGTTGGTGGTGGCCTGAGTTTGTGTTTCAGTTGTTAGTAGCCATGAGTAAGTGTTCTTGTTGATGGTGGCCTGAGTAAGTGTTCCTGTTGGTGGTGGCGTGAGTAAGTGTTCCTGTTGGTGGTGCCCTGAGTAAGTGTTCCTGTTGGTGGTGGCCATGAGTGTTCCTCTTGGTGGTGGCCCGAGTAAGTGATCATGTTGGTGGTGGCCTGAGTAAGTGTTCCTGTTGGTGGTGGCGTGATTAAGTGTTCCTTTTGGTGGTGGCCTGAGTAAGTATTCCTGTTGGTAGTGGCTGAGTAAGTGTTTCTGTTGATGGTGGCCCTGAGTAAGTATTTCTGTTGGTGGTGGGCCTGAGTAAGTGTTCCTTTTGGTGGTGCCCTGAGTAAGTATTTCTGTTGGTGGTGGGCCTGAGTAAGTGTTCCTTTTGGTGGTGGCCTGAGTAAGTATTCCTGTTGGTGGTGGCCTGAGTAAGTATTCCTGTTGGTGGTGGCCTGAGTAAGTGTTCCTGTTGGTGGTGGCCCTGAGTAAGTATTTCTGTTGGTGGTGGGCCTGAGTAAGTGTTCCTGTCTGTGGCGGCCTTGTGTAAGTATTCCTGTTGGTGGTGGGCTTGAGTAAGTGTTCCCGTTGTTGGTGGAATGAGTAAGTGTTCCTGTTGGTGGTGGCCTGAGTAAGTGTTCCTGTTTGTGGCGACCTTGTGTAAGTATTCCTGTCGGTGGTTGCCTGAGTAAGTGTTCCTGTTGGTGGTGGCACGAGTAAGTGTTCCTGTTGGTGGTGGGCCGTGGACGGAACCCCGTTTGTGATGGTTTCTCAGCAAGTGGCTCTTTTCTTGTGGGTTACATGACTTATATGTAATAATATGCATGCATAACGTAACTCCACAACAATACTGCATTCATTGCTAAATCAAAGTATGATTGTATCTTCCATGTAAATTTCACCGTGAACTAATTAAATGTACATATGTTGTCATCATATTATGCAGAAAGATAAATGAAGTCCTCAGAAACCTCGACAGAAGTCATAGTGAGTATAGGATAATTATCGTTTTCGTTATAATTATCATTAATGGATGCGAAGAACGGATATGACGAGTTCATGTTTTTCTATGTATTTCCTAGGTTTGCGATGGCTTCGAGATCATGTATGTGATTTGAATCTACTGCATTCTTAATGACACAAAGCGTTGGCAACTGTAGGATGACGTCAGATGAACAGTGTCATGTGTTGTTGATGTGCATCCTCGCTCCATCCCCGCCCACACTCAGCAAACGTAAGTAATATCCAACCATTACAACTTCCGAGGTTGTGTAAACTTAGGCATGATCATTATAAGTATGTGCTTAATACAAGTCTAGTTTCAAATAGTCACTCACAACCCGTTGCACCAAAGAAGGGAGGGTTAAACGTAAAGGATAGCTGGACGGCAGTTAGAGAACAGCTATTTTGGCAACGCTGGACACTTGTGATAGCTTAGTCCTGGCGACTCCGGTTCCCCCCCGGCTGGCTGGGGAACTCCAACCTTGAGGCCGCCAAATGTTTTTTCTACTGTGGATATTTATTTCATTGATATTATCACCTACTTGTCATATTAAATGATCAACACAATTTAGATGTTAAACAGAAAGAATAATACTGTTTATGTACTGATAAAAAGTTGATACAGTATCGATTCAAATATTAACTCAATAATTCTCTGGCAAAAGTAGCATCAACCAATGACGTTTACTTAATGATTGCCAGGTCGTGCCACATTTGGCATTATTTGCCTTATTTCGTCTTCCCAATACGATAATTATTTTTTTTTGCACAAGTTATTTGATGCCCCCCAAAATAATGTCAAACTTTGTAGCAGGTTTGCCATTTCCCTCCAAAAATTTCCAATGATATCTGAATCCATTCTATATTTTTCGTATGAACCTGACAGTACTAGTTCGTGACTTAAGCGACGCCACGTCAGCTGCACGTATCACCTTGACGCCGACGAGTCTTATCAGTTTGGTTACGATGATTACATACTATACCAGGGATATCGGAGGAACGATTTTCAAGATTAAGGATATGAATTATTAGATATTACCCCTGATTGACAAGTATGTGGCTTGTGTGGTGTCTTGACAACTTTTATTGATGGTGTGAAGTACTCAAAACGTAGGTATTTGATGAAAGAAAAGGTAAATAAAGAATTTCCGACAAAGATGATAAAATTTGTGTAAAATTCTGGTATCCCTTATACCAGGAAACATTTGTTTCAGGATGGTTGGCACACACTTCAGTCGATAGATGGAATGACCTGTGGTGTAATATATGCAAGCCTAGATTGAGTTAAGAAGAGGATATAGAATGATAAAATTCATGACAATTCTCAGGAGTACTAGAAAACAGCAGATCAAGTTAGTATACTTTAATGGTGGTTCAAGAGAAATGAAAATATATATTAGATGAAGCGTAGTCATTGCCTGTCACACCAGAGCAACAGTCGGAACAATCATTAAGGAATCTTCAAGAAGATATTTCTTATTTACCATGAAGCTTCACAGAACAAAGTGCACCAATATTTTTACTAATGTTGTATATACTTGACGTACAAGACACTCCATTTTCTCTTATTATTGATGAGGCAAGTGATGTTCGGTTATCAAGCACTACAATGTGTATCTGTGTAAGATATTTCAAGGAGAAGTCATCAAGACATCTCTTATCATTACTTACAGCAGTGTTTCCCAAACTGGTCTGTGTGGGATTCTGAACACACAAATCTTTTGGCTTGGTGACC
This sequence comes from Panulirus ornatus, assembly GCF_036320965.1. Classification (NCBI taxonomy): domain Eukaryota; kingdom Metazoa; phylum Arthropoda; class Malacostraca; order Decapoda; family Palinuridae; genus Panulirus; species Panulirus ornatus. The sequence continues at coordinate 22,761,595 of NC_092269.1, forward strand.
ATCAGGACGGAAACATTTCATTTACTTTTATCCAATCAATTGTAATGAATTTCACTTTAATTTTCATCAATAAATTTCTATATTTCATATCTTGATCGAAGAAAATGAAAGACATAACTTTATTCAGATGTAATTTATTGCAAAATTTCTGTATTTCGTATATTAATCGAAGAAAATGAAAGGCACAACTTCATTCAGATGTAATTTATTGCAAAATGACCTAAGCAAAGAAAAACAAACATTTGATTGTCATCTGTGAGGAGGCTGCTTCATGAATGGGTCATTCTAAGAACTGATTCTTGGCTGATGAATTTAGTGAAAAAAATTGTGGTTACCATGATGATACTTCTCTATAATCACACAAATGACAGGAATTTGATCATTTCTTTCTTCAAATGGACTTCATTGCAAAATTTTAAAAGGAAGAAAACATTTATGTTGATAGATAAAGCACAGCGTAAGTCATGCTGAGCATTCAGATGGTTCCTTCCTTCATTCCTCATCGTCACAAGAGCTGAAAATCCTTGTTCACAAACTCTGGTATATGATCGGCAAAGGAAAAAGGACCTTTTCAGCCTCATGAGTCAGAATAGACTCATCCTTGAGTTGAACCCAAAATCCAGAGTATGAGAGACTTTCAAAACGTTGTTGCCTCAGCATCTGATTTTCCTGAAGATCTATAAATTCATCTTGAACACCAGGATATCTTCTCCAGCTTCACTAACCTTTACACATTCCTAGCCCAGCTATGTTGACATAGGTCGACATTTTCTGACAGATATCTGTCCATTTCCTCCTGAAGTTTCTTCAAATGATCTTGAAAAACCTCGTTAACGTAAGCAGGGGATATAATGGTGACCAATCAATCTTCCAGCATTGCTGCACTCACTCAGGTCTGAAACACCAGCCGGTTTCCCTGGCTAATCTTTCTCTCCAAGGTGCAAGTTTCCTCCTGAATGAGGCAATTTTTTCACTGTTGTCCATCATAGTTTGATTTCATCTTTGCAAGTCTGAGTTCAGTTCATTTAGGCGCCTGAAGATGTTACCTGAATAAGTTAGCTTTGCCACCCAAGCAGGATCTGCCAAGCAGTCGGCCAGCTTATGCTTCATATATTGCAGAAAAACTTCTATTTTAGTTTTTAGTTCAATAACCCGTCCATGATACGCCCTCGAGATAGCCAGCGGACATAAGAGTGGAGGAGTAAGTGCTGGTGATCTGATACCATCTCTTCACACATTATATGGAAAATACATGAGTTCACAGCTCTGGCCTTAATGATATTCGCAATTTGGATAAATAACATCATTCAGAACCACATGGAGTTCCGGCTGGAGACGTAGATAGGCCATGCTTTCCCGATGTAAGAGACAGTGAATCATTATGAAATCAGTCAGGTTTTTTTCTTCTAATTTGAGTGACAAAACTACATGACTTTCCATCATAGATGAAGCTCCATCAGTACACATGATTCAACCAGTCTAAGTTGTGTTGCTTGGAAAAATTGTCCACCATAACAAACATGTCTGCTCCAGTGTTGGTTGTTGACATGGAACTACAGAACAGAAATTCCTTCAGAATTCTGTCCTATCCTCTACATACACCTCACTAAAACCATGAGTTGAGGTTCACCAGCAATGTCAACAGATTCATATATCTACAATGAAAAATTTTCTTGCCACAATTTGTTGATCCGAAATATCTAATGAAATGAGATCAATTCGACGTTTGATGCTGTTGTTAGAAAATGACACCAATTCAAACTTATATGAGGCTTTTTCCATCTCGCAATACGCCACGCCACTTCAAAGAACGCCAAGGAAGCTTTCTCCAAAGAAAAGCTGAGCCAGAAGGAGCATCATTCCGACCTGTTCTTCCTTATCCTTCCAAAAACTTAGTGACTTTTCAATAAAGTTTAGATAAACTGAACACAAGTGATGACTTAGTTTGTTTTCCTTCATAGCTTCGTTGTTCAGGGCTTGCAGGCACTAGACACACTGAGGACGACGGACAATCTCTCTCTCAGCTCAGTGATGACGTATTTCACAAACTCAGGAATATAACGCAATTGTTGTTGAACCATCGTTCCCTCTGGAATTTATACCTGAAATGAATATATATGTATATATATATTATTTATTTATTTTGCTTTGTCGCTGTCTCCCGCGGTAGCGAGGTAGCGCAAGGAAACAGTCGAAAGAATGGCCCAACCCACCCACATACACATGTATATACATACACGTCCACACACGCAAATATACATACCTATACATCTCAATGTACACATATATATACATACACAGACATGTACATATATACACATGTACATAATTCATACTGTCTGCATTTATTTATTCCCCTCGCCACCTCGCCACACATGGAATAACAACCCCCTCCCCCCTCATGTGTGCGAGGTAGCGCTAGGAAAAGACAACAAAGGCTCCATTCGTTCACACTCAGTCTCTAGCTGTCATGTAATAATGCACCGAAACCACAGCTCCCTTTCCACATCCAGGCCCCACAGAACTTTCCATGGTTTACCCCAGACGCTTCACATGCCCTGGTTCAATCCACTGACAGCACGTCGACTCCGGTATACCATATCGTTCCAATTCACTCTATTCCTTGCATGCCTTTGACCCTCCTGCATGTTCAGGCCCCGATCACTGAAAATCTTTTTCACTCCATCTTTCCACCCCCAATTTGGTCTCTCACTTCTCCTCGTTCCCTCCACCTCCGACACATATATCCTCTTGGTCAACCTTTCCTCAATCATTCTCTCCATGTGACCAAACCATTTCAAAACACCCTCTTCTGCTCTCTCAACCACACTCTTTTTATTTCCACACATCTCTCTTACCCTTACATTACTTACTCGATCAAACCAACTCACAACACATATTGTCCTCAAACATCTCATTTCCAGCACATCCACCCTCCTGCGCTCAACTCTATCCATAGCCCACGCCTCGCAACCATACAACATTGTTGGAACCACTATTCCTTCAAACATACCTATTTTTGCTTTCCGAGATAATGTTCTCGACTTCCAAACATTCTTCAAGGCTTCCAGAATTTTCGCCCCCTCCCCCACCCTATGATTCACTTCCGTTTCCATGGTTCCATCCGCTGTCAGATCCACTCCCACATATCTAAAACACTTTACTTCCTCCAGTTTTTCTCCATTCAAACTTACCTCCCAACTGACTTGACCCTCAACCCTACTGTACCTAATAACCTTGCTCTTATTCACATTTACTCTTAACTTTCTTCTTTCACACACTTTACCAAACTCAGTCACCAGCTTCTGCAGTTTCTCACATGAATCAGCCACCAGAGCTGTATCATCAGCAAAAAACAACTGACTCACTTCCCAAGCTCTCTCATCCACAACAGACTGCATACTTGCCCCTTTCCAAAACTCTTGCATTCACCTCCCTAACAACCCCATCCATAGATAAATCAAACAACCATGGAGACATCACACACCCCTTCCGCAAACCTACATTCACTGAGAACCAATCACTTTCCTCTCTTCCTACACGTACACATGCCTTACATCCTCGATACAAACTTTTCAATGCTTCTAACAGCTTGCCTCCCACACCTTATATATATATATATATATATATATATATATATATATATATATATATATATATATATATATATATATATATATATATATATATATATATATATATATGAATTATGTACATGTCTGTGTATGTATATATATGTGTACATTGAGATGTATAGGTATGTATATATATATATATATATATATATATATATATATATATATATATATATATATATATATATATATATATATATATATATATATATATATATACATTCGCAATGTATTTTCGAGCGAGGGAATTCTAAGTCATTGTAAACCCGTGGCTAGAGCTGTCCTCAATTATCACCTTCACATTTAACGTATAAGCAACTGGATTAAGAGTGCAAATGAGCAAATGGAAAGGAAATAATTCTGGAATGGCAAGTGACTGCATATGCAACGGCAGATGAGTATGACCTAGACAAACTTCTCGATGGGATCACTCATCAGGGGCTCTACACTCCTGCCACTATAAATCCAGGTAACCATCCCTCCCAGCATGGTATCCACAGCATGTCCTCTAGAAAAGGCTCAGGTGGCCGAACACAAGCTTCCCCAAGCTCATCTTCCTACAACTTGTCAGCATCAGTACCAGGACACATTCATCCACTGCTGCCTGTGCATCAACCCTGCCGGTCTTTGATATGGCCTTCCTCTGTGAAGAGTGTGAAGTCTTCATTTTTTCTGTATATGCTTTTTTTCCGTATGACTGAATTTGATAAACAGCTTCAGATGTAAAGATTTTTTTTTGCGGATTTCTTATATTCAGTTTCTTGTGACCATCTCACTTATTTCTTTAATGTTCGTGATTACTTCTTTACTCTGTTCAGAGTGACTGAGAGAAGAGTTTCCATGGTCTTTCTTTAAAAAAGTGTTGTCATTTCTTCCTGCTTTTGCAGTTACATATTTAACATTTGAAGACCTGTGCCTGAGTTCTTCTCTGGATGAAATTTAATGATTGGTATTTATTCCCATTTTAAGACAGACCTCATGTGATGAGTGATTATGGCTTTATATGGTGAGTAATTGGCTGATGGCTTTTTTTTGAATGATAGGTTAACAGCTTCCTATGTTGAGTGATTAGCTAATGGCTTTGTATGATAAGTGATTGGCTAGTGGCTTTATATGGTGGATGATTGATTGATGAAAAAGATCTCATCTTAGGTATTACCCCATGACATTAATATGATTCGACTGCTATGGGTTTTCGTTGTCAAATGATTGCGTTTTGCTGATTATGGTTAAATGTTCGCACGTGAAAGTCTGGTTTGCCATAGGCTAAAGTTTATGCTTGTACTGCATTGGTATTTCACATTTATTTGAAACCTTATAAAGTTGCTTGAGTTAATTTAATGAGAATTTGCTAATGAAAGATGAATCATGTATGTTACCAAGTATGTGACTTTTGATAAAGCAAAATGCAATTTATTTGATTTTAAAGTTACTGTAGATTTCTTGGCATTGTAGTGCTGGAATCATATACAAAAATATTTATGTGATAATTTTGACTTATTCTAATTTTCGTATGTATAGTTAATGCTACTACGTGTGTGAATCAAGAACCATTGCAACACAAACCTCGCCAGGTGGTAGAGTGTCCCGCAGTGTATCGAGACAGACTTCCCCAGAACTTTTTTTAAAGGGGAAGTAAATGTTTATAGTTGTGTTACTGGAGTGATAGTTTTCATACATGGTGCTTTGACAAGAAAATAGTGAAATTGGAAAAAATGTAGCTTAGACATTGAAGCTTATTGATACAGTGGTTAAATTGATGAGAACTACTATTGACGTTTGTGTAAATAAATTAAACATTTCCTTTTTCCATAGCCAGAGGTTGAACCATTATCTGACATTCATTTTTTTCATTTCATTTCAAGCTAGAAGTTTCAGTTTTCTAAATTGTTTCTTACATTATTCATATGTATATATATGTATGTGTGTGTGTGTGTATATGTGCGTGTGTGTGTGTATGTGTGTGTATGTGTATATATATATGTATATTATCCCTGGGGATAGGGGTGAAAGAGTACTTCCCACGCATTCCTCGCATGTCGTAGAAAGCGACTACAGGGGACGGGAGCGGGGGGCCAGAAATCCTCCCCTCCTTGTATTTTTTTAACTTTCTAAAAATGGGAAACAGAAGAAAGAGTCACGCGGGGAGTGCTCATCCTCCTCGAAGGCTCAGATTGGGATGCCTAAATGTTTGTGGATGTAACCAAGATGTGAAAAAAGGAGAGATAGGTAGTATGTTTGAGGAAAGGTACCTGGATGTTTTGGCTCTGAGTGAAACGAAGCTCAAGGGTGAAGGGGAAGAGTGGTTTGGGAATGTCTTGGGAGTAAAGTCAGGGGTTAGTGAGAGGACAAGAGCAAGGGAAGGAGTAGCAGTACTCCTGAAACAGGAGTTGTGGGAGTATGTGATAGAATGTAAGAAAGTATATTCTCGATTAATAGGGGTAAAACTCAAAGTTGATGGAGAGAGATGAGTGATTATTGGTGCATATGCACCTGGGCATGAGAAGAAAGATCATGACAGGCAAGTGTTTTGGGAGCAGCTGAATGAGTGTGTTAGTGGTTTTCATGCACGAGACCGGGTTATAGTGATGGGTGATTTGAATGCAAAGGTGAGTAATGTGGCAGTTGAGGGAATAATTGGTATACATAGGGTGTTCAGTGCTGTAAATGGAAATGGTGAAGAGCTTGTAGATTTATGTGCTGAAAAAGGACTGATGATTGGGAATACCTGGTTTAAAAAGCGAGATATACATAAGTATACTTATGTAAGTAGGAGAGATGGCCAGAGAGCGTTATTGGATTACGTGTTAATTGACAGGCGCGCGAAAGAGAGACTTTTGGATGTTAATGTGCTGAGAGGTGCAACTGGAGGGATGTCTGATCATTATCTTGTGGAGGCTAAGGTGAAGATTTGTATGGGTTTTCAGAAAAGAAGAGTGAATGTTGGGGTGAAGAGGGTGGTGAGAGTAAGTGAGCTTGGGAAGGAGACTTGTGTGAGGAAGTACCAGGAGAGACTGAGTACAGAATGGAAAAAGGTGAGAACAATGGAAGTAAGGGGAGTGGGGGAGGAATGGGATGTATTTAGGGAATCATTGATGGATTGCGCAAAAGATGCTTGTGGCATGAGAAGAGTGGGAGGTAGGGTTGATTAGAAAGGGTAGTGAGTGGTGGGATGAAGAAGTAAGAGTATTACTGAAAGAGAAGAGAGAGGCATTTGGACGATTTTTGCAGGGAAAAAATGCAATTGAGTGGGAGACGTATAAAAGAAAGAGACAGGAGGTCAAGAGAAAGGTGCAATAGGTGAAAAAAGGGCAAATGAGAGTTGGGGTGAGAGAGTATCATTAAATTTTAGGGAGAATAAAAAGATGTTCTGGAAGGAGGTAAATAAAGTGCGTAAGACAAGGGAGCAAATGGGAACTTCAGTGAAGGGCGCAAATGGGGAGGTGATAACAAGTAGTGGAGATGTTAGAAGGAGATGGAGTGAGTATTTTCAAGGTTTGTTCAATGTGTTTGATGATAGAGTGGCAGATATAGGGTGTTTTGGTCGAGGTGGTGTGCAAAGTGAGAGGGTTAGGGAAAATGATTTGGTAAACAGAGAAGAGGTAGTAAAAGCTTTGCGGAAGATGAAAGCCGGCAAGGCAGCGGGTTTGGATGGTATTGCAGTGGAATTTATTAAAAAAGGGGGTGACTGTATTGTTGACTGGTTGGTAAGGTTATTTAATGTATGTATGACTCATGGTGAGGTGCCTGAGGATTGGCGGAATGCGTGCATAGTGCCATTGTACAAAGGCAAAGGGGATAAGAGTGAGTGCTCAAATTACAGAGGTATAAGTTTGTTGAGTATTCCTGGTAAATTATATGGGAGGGTATTGATTGAGAGGGTGAAGGCATGTACAGAGCATCAGATTGGGGAAGAGCAGTGTGGTTTCAGAAGTGGTAGAGGATGTGTGGATCAGGTGTTTGCTTTGAAGAATGTATGTGAGAAATACTTAGAAAAGCAAATGGATTTGTATGTAGCATTTATGGATCTGGAGAAGGCATATGATAGAGTTGATAGAGATGCTCTGTGGAAGGTATTAAGAATATATGGTGTGGGAGGCAAGTTGTTAGAAGCAGTGAAAAGTTTTTATCGAGGATGTAAGGCATGTGTACGTGTAGGAAGAGAGGAAAGTGATTGGTTCTCAGTGAATGTAGGTTTGCGGCAGGGGTGTGTGATGTCTCCATAGTTGTTTAATTTGTTAATGGATGGGGTTGTTAGGGAGGTGAATGCAAGAGTTTTGGAAAGAGGGGCAAGTATGAAGTCTGTTGGGGATGAGAGAGCTTGGGAAGTGAGTCAGTTGTTGTTCGCTGATGATCAGCGCTGGTGGCTGATTCATGTGAGAAACTGCAGAAGCTGGTGACTGAGTTTGGTAAAGTGTGTGAAAGAAGAAAGTTAAGAGTAAATGTGAATAAGAGCAAGGTTATTAGGTACAGTAGGGTTGAGGGTCAAGTCAATTGGGAGGTGAGTTTGAATGGAGAAAAACTGGAGGAAGTGAAGTGTTTTAGATATCTGGGAGTGGATCTGGCAGCGGATGGAACCATGGAAGCGGAAGTGGATCATAGGGTGGGGGAGGGGGCGAAAATTCTGGGAGCCTTGAAGAATGTGTGGAAGTCGAGAACATTATCTCGGAAAGCAAAAATGGGTATGTTTGAAGGAATAGTGGTTCCAACAATGTTGTATGGTTGCGAGGCGTGGGCTATGGATAGAGTTGTGCGCAGGAGGATGGATGTGCTGAAATGAGATGTTTGAGGACAATGTGTGGTGTGAGGTGGTTTGATCGAGTAAGTAACGTAAGGGTAAGAGAGATGTGTGGAAATAAAAAGAGCGTGATTGAGAGAGCAGAAGAGGGTGTTTTGAAATGGTTTGGGCACATGGAGAGAATGAGTGAGGAAAGATTGACCAAGAGGATATATGTGTCGGAGGTGGAGGGAACGAGGAGAAGAGGGAGACCAAATTGGAGGTGGAAAGATGGAGTGAAAAAGATTTTGTGTGATCGGGGCCTGAACATGCAGGAGGGTGAAAGGAGGGCAAGGAATAGAGTGAATTGGAGCGATGTGGTATACCGGGGTTGACGTGCTGTCAGTGGATTGAATCAAGGCATGTGAAGCGTCTTGGGTAAACCATGGAAAGCTGTGTAGGTATGTATATTTGCGTGTGTGGACGTATGTATATACATGTGTATGGGGGTGGGTTGGGCCATTTCTTTCGTCTGTTTCCTTGCGCTACCTCGCAAACGCGGGAGACAGCGACAAAGCAAAAAAAGAAAAAAAAAATTATATATAAGGTTATTCAATCTATGTATGACTCATGGTGAGGTGCCTGAGGATTGGCGGAGTGCGTGCATAGTGCCATTGTTAAAAGGGAAAGGGGATAAGAGTGAGTGCTCAAATTACAGAGGTATAAGTTTGTTGAGTATTCCTGGTAAATTATATGGGAGGGTATTGATTGAGAGGGTGAAGGCATGTACAGAGCATCAGATTGGGGAAGAGCAGTGTGGTTTCAGAAGTGGTAGCGGATGTGTGGATCAGGTGTTTGCTTTGAAGAATGTATGTGAGAAATACTTAGAAAAGCAAATGGATTTGTATGTAGCATTTATGGATCTGGAGAATGCATATGATAGAGTTGATATAGATACTCTGTGGAAGGTATTAAGAATATATGGTGTGGGAGGCAAGTTGTTAGAAGCAGTGAAAAGTTTTTATCGAGGATGTAATGCATGTGTACGTGTAGGAAGAGAGGAAAGTGATTGGTTCTCAGTGAATGTAGGTTTGCGGCAGGGGTGTGTAATGTCTCCATGGTTGTTTAATTTGTTTATGGATGGGATTGTTAGGGAGGTGAATGCAAGAGTTTTGGAAAGAGGGGCAAGTATGAAGTCTGTTGGGGATGAGAGAGCTTGGGAAGTGAGTCAGTTGTTGCTCGCTGATGATACAGCGCTGGTGGCTGATTGATGTGAGAAACTGCAGAAGCTGGTGACTGAGTTTGGTAAAGTGTGTGAAAGAAGAAAGTTAAGAGTAAATGTGAATAAGAGCAAGGTAATTAGGTACAGTAGGGTTGAGGGTCAAGTCAATTGGGAGGTAAGTTTGAATGGAGAAAAACTGGAGGAAGTAAAGTGTTTTAGATATGTGGGAGTGGATCTGGCAGCGGATGGAACCATGGAAGCGGAAGTGGATCATAGTGTGGGGGAGGGGGCGAAAATCCTGGGAGCCTTGAAGAATGTGTGGAAGTCGAGAACATTATCTCGGAAAGCAAAAATGGGTATGTTTGAAGGAATAGTGGTTCCAACAATGTTGTATGGTTGTTGTATCCACTGACAGCACGTCAACCCCGGTATACCACATCGATCCAATTCACTCTATTACTTGCCCTTCTTTCACCCTCCTGCATGTTCAGGCCCCGATCAAACAAAATCTTTTTCATTCCATCGTTCCACCTCCAATTTGGTCTCCCACTTCTCGTTCCATCCACCTCCGACACATATATCCTCTTGGTCAATCTTTCCTCACTCATTCTCTCCATGTGCCCAAACCATTTCAAAACACCCTCTTCTGCTCTCTCAACCACGCTCTTTTTATTTCCACACATCTCTCTTACCCTTACGTTACTTACTCGATCAAACCCCCTCACACCACACATTGTCCTCCTACATCTCATTTCCAGCACATCCATCCTCCTGCGCACAACTTTATCCATAGCCCACGCCTCGCAACCATACAACATTGTTGGAACCACTATTCCTTCAAACATACCCATTTTTGCTTTCCGAGATAATGTTCTCGACTTCCACACATTCTTCAAGGCTCCCAGGATTTTCGCCCCCTCCCCCACACTATGATCCACTTCCGCTTCCATGGTTCCATCCGCTGCCAGATCCACTCCCACATATCTAAAACACTTTACTTCCTCCAGTTTTTCTCCATTCAAACTTACTTCCCAATTGACTTGACCCTCAACCCTACTGTACCTAATTACCTTGCTCTTATTCACATTTACTCTTAACTTTCTTCTTTCACACACTTTACCAAACTCAGTCACCAGCTTCTGCAGTTTCTCACATGAATAAGCCACCAGCGCTGTATCATCAGCGAACAACAACTGACTCACTTCCCAAGCTCTCTCATCCACAACAGACTTCATACTTGCCCCTCTTTCCAAAACTCTTGCATTCACCTCTCTAACAACCCCATCCATAAACAAATTAAACAACCATGGAGACATCACACACCCCTGCCGCAAACCTACATTCACTGAGAACCAATCACTTTCCTCTCTTCCTACACGTACACATGCCTTACATCCTCGATAAAAACTTTTCACTGCTTCTAACAACTTGCCTCCCACACCATATATTGTTAATGCCTTCCACAGAGTATCTCCATCAACTCTATCATATGCATTCTCCAGATCCATAAATGCTACATACAAATCCATTTGCTTTTCTAAGTATTTCTCACATACATTCTTCAAAGCAAACACCTGATCCACACATCCTCTACCACTTCTGAAACCACACTGCTCTTCCCCAATCTGATGCTCTGTACATGCCTTCACCCTCTCAATCAATACCCTCCCATATAATTTACCAGGAATACTCAACAAACTTATACCTCTGTAATTTGAGCACTCACTCTTATCGCCTTTTCCTTTTAACAATGGCAGTATTCACGCATTTCGCCAATCCTCAGGCACCTCACCATGAGTCATACATACATTAAATAACCTTACCAACCAGTCAATAATACAGTCACCCCCCTTTTTAATAAAGTTCCACTGCAATACCATCCAAACCTGCTGCCTTGCCGGCTTTCATCTTACGCAAAGCTTTTACTACCTCTTCTCTGTTTACCAAATTATTTTCCCTAACCCTCTCACTTTGCACACCACCTCGACCAAAACACACTATATCTGCCACACTATCATCAAACACATTCAACAAACCTTCAAAATACTCACTCCATCTCCTTCTCACATCTCCACTACTTGTTATCACCTTCCCATTTGCGCCCTTCACTGAAGTCCCCATTTGCTCCCTTGTCTTACGCACTTTATTTACCTCCTTCCAGAACATCTTTTTATTCTCCCTAAAATTTAATGATACTCTCTCACCCCAACTCTCATTTGCCCTCTTTTTCATCTCTTGCACCTTTCTCTTGACCTCCTGTCTCTTTCTTTTATACTTCTCCCACTCAATTGCATTTTTTCCCTGCAAAAATCGTCCAAATGCCTCTCTCTTCTATTTCACTAATAATCTTACTTCTTCATCCCACCACTCACTACCCTTTCTAATCAACCCACCTCCCACTCTTCTCATTCCACAAGCATCCTTTGCGCACTCCATCACTGATTCCCTAAATACATCCCATTCCTCCCCCACTCCCCTTACTTCCATTGTTCTCACCTTTTTCCATTCTGTACTCAGTCTCTCCTGGTACTTCCTCACACAAGTCTCCTTCCCAAGCTCACTTACTCTCACCACCCTCTTCACCCCAACATTCACTCTTCTTTTCTGAAAACCCATATAAATCTTCACCTTAGCCTCCACAAGATAATGATCAGACATACCTCCAGTTGCACCTCTCAGCACATTAACATCCAAAAGTCTCTCTTTCGCGCGCCTGTCAATTAACACGTAATCCAATAACGCTCTCTGGCCATCTCTCCTACTTACATACGTATATATATATATATATATATATATATATATATATATATATATATATATATACATATTTTTATTTTTTTTTATTTTTTTATTATACTTTGTCGCTGTCTCCCGCGTTTGCGAGGTAGCACAAGGAAACAGACGAAAGAAATGGCCCAACCCCCCCCCCCCATACACATGTATATACATACGTCCACGCACGCAAATATACATACCTACACAGCTTTCCATGGTTTACCCCAGACGCTTCACATGCCCTGATTTAATCCACTGACAGCACGTCAACCCCGGTATACCACATATATATATATATATATATATATATATATATATATATATATATATATATATATATATATATATATATATATTCTTTCTTTCTTTCTTTCAAACTATTCGCCATTTCCCGCATTAGCGAGGTAGCTTTAAGAACAGAGGACTGGGCCTTGAGGGAATACCCTCACCTGGCCCAATTCTCTGTTCCTTCTTTTGGAAAAAAAAAAAAAAAAAAAAAAAAAAATGAGCGGGGAGGATTTCCAGCCCCCCGCTCCCTCCCCTTTTAGTCGCCTTCTACGACACGCAGGGAATACGTGGGAAGTATTCTTTCTCCCCTATCCCCAGGGATATATATATATATATATATATATATATATATATATATATATATATATATATATATATATATATATATATATATATATATATATATGTAAGAAAGTAAATTCTCGATTAATATGGGTAAAATTCAAAGTTGATGGAGAGAGATGGGTGATTATTGGTGTATATGCACCTGGGCATGAGAAGAAAGATCATGAGAGGCAAGTGTTTTGGGAGCAGCTGAATGAGTGTGTTAGTGGTTTTGATGCACGAGACCGGGTTATAGTGATGGGTGATTTGAATGCAAAGGTGAGTAATGTGGCAGTTGAGGGAATAATTGGTATACATGGGGTGTTCAGTGTTGTAAATGGAAATGGTGAAGAGCTTGTAGATTTATATGCTGAAAAAGGACTGATGATTGGGAATACCTGGTTTAAAAAGCGAGATATACATAAGTATACTTATGTAAGTAGGAGAGATGGCCAGAGAGCGTTATTGGATTACGTGTTAATTGACAGGCGCGCGAAAGAGAGACTTTTGGATGTTAATGTGCTGAGAGGTGCAACTGGAGGGATGTCTGATCATTATCTTGTGGAGGCTAAGGTGAAGATTTGTATGGGTTTTCAGAAAAGAAGAGTGAATGTTGGGGTGAAGAGGGTGGTGAGAGTAAGTGAGCTTGGGAAGGAGACTTGTGTGAGGAAGTACCAGGAGAGACTGAGTACAGAATGGAAAAAGGTGAGAACAATGGAAGTAAGGGGAGTGGGGGAGGAATGGGATGTATTTAGGGAATCATTGATGGATTGCGCAAAAGATGCTTGTGGCATGAGAAGAGTGGGAGGTAGGTTGATTAGAAAGGGTAGTGAGTGGTGGGATGAAGAAGTAAGAGTATTACTGAAAGAGAAGAGAGAGGCATTTGGACGATTTTTGCAGGGAAAAAATGCAAATGAGTGGTAGATGTATAAAAGAAAGAGACAGGAGGTCAAGAGAAAGGTGCAAGAGGTGAAAAAAGGGCAAATGAGAGTTGGGGTGAGAGAGTATCATTAAATTTTAGGGAGAATAAAAAGATGTTCTGGAAGGAGGTAAATAAAGTGCGTAAGACAAGGGAGCAAATGGGAACTTCAGTGAAGGGCGCAAATGGGGAGGTGATATCAAGTAGTGGTGATGTGAGAAGGAGATGGAGTGAGTATTTTGAAGGTTTGTTGAATGTGTTTGATGATAGAGTGGCAGATATAGGGTGTTTTGGTCGAGGTGGTGTGCAAAGTGAGAGGGTTAGGGAAAATGATTTGGTAAGCAGAGAAGAGGTAGTAAAAGCTTTGCGGAAGATGAAAGCCGGCAAGGCAGCAGGTTTGGATGGTATTGCAGTGGAATTTATTGAAAAAGGGGTTGACTGTATTGTTGACTGGTTGGTAAGGTTATTTAATGTATGTATAACTCATGGTGAGGTGCCTGAGGATTGGCGGAATGCGTGCATGGTGCCTTTTACAAAGGCAAAAGGATAAGAGTGAGTGCTCAAATTACAGAGGTATAAGTTTGTTGAGTATTCCTGGTAAATTATATGGGAGGATATTGATTGAGAGGGTGAAGGCATGTACAGAGCATCAGATTGGGGAAGAGCAGTGTGGTTTCAGAAGTGGTAGAGGATGTGTGGATCAGGTGTTTGCTTTGAAGAATGTATGTGAGAAATACTTAGAAAAGCAAATGGATTTGTATGTAGCATTTATGGATCTGGAGAAGGCATATGATAGAGTTGATAGAGATGCTCTGTGGAAGGTATTAAGAATATATGGTGTGGGAGGCAAGTTGTTAGAAGCAGTGAAAAGTTTTTATCGAGGATTTAAGGCATCTGTACGTGTAGGAAGAGAGGAAAGTGATTGGTTCTCAGTGAATGTAGGTTTGCGGCAGGGGTGTGTGATGTCTCCATGGTTGTTTAATTTGTTTATGGATGGGGTTGTTAGGGAGGTGAATGCAAGAGTTTTGGAAAGAGGGGCAAGTATGAAGTCTGTTGTGGATGAGAGAGCTTGGGAAGTGAGTCAGTTGTTGTTCGCTGATGATACACCGCTGGTGGCTGATTCATGTGAGAAACTGCAGAAGCTGGTGACTGAGTTTGGTAAAGTGTGTGAAAGAAGAAAGTTAAGAGTAAATGTGAATAAGAGCAAGGTTATTAGGTACAGTAGGGTTGAGGGTCAAGTCAATTGGGAGGTGAGTTTGAATGGAGAAAAACTGGAGGAAGTGAAGTGTTTTAGATATCTGGGAGTGGATCTGGCAGCGGATGGAACCATGGAAGCGGAAGTGGATCATAGGGTGGGGGAGGGGGCGAAAATTCTGGGAGCCTTGAAGAATGTGTGGAAGTCGAGAACATTATCTCGGAAAGCAAAAATGGGTATGTTTGAAGGAATAGTGGTTCCAACAATGTTGTATGGTTGCGAGGCGTGGGCTATGGATAGAGTTGTGCGCAGGAGGATGGATGTGCTGGAAATGAGATGTTTGAGGACAATATGTGGTGTGAGGTGGTTTGATCGAGTAAGTAACGTAAGGGTAAGAGAGATGTGTGGAAATAAAAAGAGCGTGGTTGAGAGAGCTGAAGACGGGTGTTTTGAAATGGTTCGGGCACATGGAGAGAATGAGTGAGGAAAGATTGACCAAGAGAATATATGTGTCGGAGGTGGAGGGAACGAGGAGAAGAGGGAGACCAAATTGGAGGTGGAAAGATGGAGTGAAAAAGATTTTGTGTGATCGGGGCCTGAACATGCAGGAGGGTGAAAGGAGGGCAAGGAATAGAGTGAATTGGAGCGATGTGGTATACCGGGGTTGACGTGCTGTCAGTGGATTGAATCAAGGCATGTGAAGCGTCTGGGGTAAACCATGGAAAGCTGTGTAGGTATGTATATTTGCGTGTGTGGACGTATGTATATACATGTGTATGGGGGTTGGGTTGGGCCATTTCTTTCGTCTGTTTCCTTGCGCTACCTCGCAAACGCGGGAGACAGCGACAAAGCAAAAAAAAAAAAAAAAAAAAATATATATATATATATATATATATATATATATATATATATATATATATATATATATATATATATCATACTTTATATCATACTTTGTCGCTGTCTCCCACATTAGCGAGGCAGCACAAGGAAACAGATAAAGAAAGGCCAAAACCATCCACATACACATGTATATACATAAACATTCACACACGCACTTATACAATCCTAAACATTTCAAAATATACATATATATATATATATATATATATATATATATATATATATATATATATATTCTTTCTTTCTTTCTTTCAAACTATTCGCCATTTCCCGCGTTAGCAAGGTAGCGTTAAGAACAGAGGACTGGGCCTCTGAGGGAATATCCTCATCTGGCCCCCTTCTCTGTTCCTTCTCTTGGAAAGTTAAAAAAAAAAGAAAAAAAAAAAAAACGAGAGGGGAAGATTTCCTGTCCCCCGCTCCCTCCCCTTTTAGTCGCCTTCTACGACACGCAGGGAATACGTGGGAAGTATTCTTAATCCCCTATCCCCAGGGATAACAATATATATATATATATATATATATATATATATATATATATATATATATATATATATATATATATATATATATATATATATTTTTTTTTTTTTTTTTTTTTTGCCGCTGTCTCCCGCGTTTGCGAGGTAGCGCAATGAAACAGACGAAAGAAATGGTCCAACCCACCCCCATACACATGTATATACATACGTCCACACACGCAAATATACATACCTACACAGCTTTCCATGGTTTACCCCAGACGCTTCACATGCCCTGATTCAATCCACTGACAGCACGTCAACCCCGGTATACCACATCGATCCAATTCACTCTATTCCTTGCCCTCCTTTCACCCTCCTGCATGTTCAGGCCCCGATCACACAAAATCTTTTTCACTCCATCTTTCCACCTCCAATTTGGTCTCCCACTTCTCCTCGTTCCATCCACCTCCGACACATATATCCTCTTGGTCAATCTTTCCTCACTCATTCTCTCCATGTGCCCAAACCATTTCAAAACACCCTCTTCTGCTTTCTCAACCACGCTCTTTTTATTTCCACACATCTCTCTTACCCTTACGTTACTTACTCGATCAAACCACCTCACACCACACATTGTCCTCAAACATCTCATTTCCAGCACATCCATCCTCCTGCGCACAACTCTATCCATAGCCCACACCTCACAACCATACAACATTGTTGGAACCACTATTCCTTCAAACATACCCATTTTTGCTTTCCGAGATAACGTTCTCGATTTCCACACATTTTTCGGCGCTCCCAGAACTTTCGCTCCCTCCCACACCCTATGACTCACTTCCGCTTCCATGGTTCCATCCGCTGCCAAATATACTCCAAGATATCTAAAACACTTCACTTCCTCCAGTTTTTCTCCATTCAAACTTACTTCCCAATTGACTTGACCCTCAACCCTACTGTACCTAATAACCTTGCTCTTATTCACATTTACTCTTAACTTTCTTCTTTCACACACTTTACCAAACACAGTCACCAGCTTCTGCAGTTTCTCACATGAATCAGTCACCAGCGCTGTATCATCAGCGAACAACAACTGACTCACTTCCCAAGCTCTCTCATCCCCAACAGACTTCATACTTGCCCCTCTTTCCAAAACTCTTGCATTCCCCTCCCTAACAACCCCATCCATAAACAAATTAAACAACCATGGAGACATCACACACCCCTGCCGCAAACCTACATTCACTGAGAACCAATCACTTTCCTCTCTTCCTACACGTACACATGCCTTACATCCTCGATAAAAACTTTTCACTGCTTCTAACAACTATATATATATATATATATATATATATATATATATATATATATATATATATATATATATATGGGAACTTCAGTGAAGGGCGCAAATGTGGAGGTGACAACAAGTAGTGGTGATGTGAGAAGGAGATGGAGTGAGTATTTTGAAGGTTTGTTGAATGTGTTTGATGATAGAGTGGCAGATATAGGGTGTTTTGGTCGAGGTGATGCGCAAAGTGAGAGGGTTAGGGAAAATGATTTGGTAAACAGAGAAGAGGTAGTAAAAGCTTTGCGGAAGATGAAAGCAGGCAAGGCAGCAGGTTTGGATGGTATTGCAGTGGAATTTATTAAAAAAGGGGGTGACTATATTATTGACTGGTTGGTAAGGTTATTTAATGTATGTATGACTCATGGTGAGGTGCCTGAGGATTGGCGGAATGCGTGCATAGTGCCAATTTACAAAGGCAAAGGGGATAAGAGTGAGTGCTCAAATTACAGAGGTATAAGTTTGTTGAGTATTCCTGGTAAATTATATGGGAGGGTATTGATTGAGAGGGTGAAGGCATGTACAGAGCATCAGATTGGGGGAGAGCAGTGTGGTTTCAGAAGTGGTAGAGGATGTGTTGATCAGGTGTTTGCTTTGAAGAATGTATGTGAGAAATACTTAGAAAAGCAAATGGATTTGTATGTAGCATTTATGGATCTGGAGAAGGCATATGATAGAGTTGATAGAGATGCTTTGTGGAAGGTATTAACAATATATGGTGTGGGAGGCAAGTTGTTAGAAGCAGTGAAAAGTTTTTATCGAGAATTAAGGCATGTGTACGTGTAGGAAGAGAGGAATGTGATTGGTTGTCAGTGAATGTAGGTTTGCGGCAGGGGTGTGTGATGTCTCCATGGTTGTTTAATTTGTTTATGGATGGGGTTGTTAGGGAGGTGAATGCAAGAGATTTGGAAAGAGGGGCAAGTATGAAGTCTGTTGGGGATGAGAGAGCTTGGGAAGTGAGTCAGTTGTTGTTCGCTGATGATACAGCGCTGGTGGCTGATTCATGTGAGAAACTGCAGAATCTGGTGACTGAGTTTGGTAAAGTGTGTGAAAGAAGAAAGTTAAGAGTAAATGTGAATAAGAGCAAGGTTATTAGGTACAGTAGGGTTGAGGGTCAAGTCAATTGGGAGGTAAGTTTGAATGGAGAAAAACTGGAGGAGGTAAAGTGTTTTAGATATCTGGGAGTGGATCTGGCATCGGATGGAACCATGGAAGCGGAATTGGATCATAGGGTGGGGGAGGGGGCGAAAATCCTGGGAGCCTTGAAGAATGTGTGGAAGTCGAGAACATTATCTCGGAAAGCAAAAATGGGTATGTTTGAAGGAATAGTGGTTCCAACAATGTTGTATGGTTGCGAGGCGTGGGCTATGGATAGAGTTGTGCGCAGGAGGATGGATGTGCTGGAAATGAGATATTTGAGGACAATGTGTGGTGTGAGGTGGTTTGATCGAGTAAGTAACGTAAGGGTAAGAGAGATGTGTGGAAATAAAAAGAGCGTGATTGAGAGAGCAGAAGAGGGTGTTTTGAAATGGTTTGGGCACATGGAGAGAATGAGTGAGGAAAGATTGACCAAGAGGATATATGTGTCGGAGGTGGAGGGAACGAGGAGAAGCGGGAGATCAAATTGGAGGTGGAAAGAATGAGTGAAAAAGATTTTGTGTGATCGGGGCCTGAACATGCAGGAGGGTGAAAGGAGGGCAAGGAATACAGTGAATTGGATCGATGTGGTATACCGGGGTTGACGTGCTGTCAGTGGATTGAATCAGGGCATGTGAAGCGTCTGGGGTAAACCATGGAAAGCTGTGTAGGTATGTATATTTGCGTGTGTGGACGTATGTATATACGTGTGTATGGGGGTGGGTTGGGCCATTTCTTTCGTCTGTTTCCTTGCGCTACCTCGCAAACGCGGAAGACAGCGACAAAGCAAAAAAAAATAAAAAAATACAAAAAAAAAATATATATATATATATATATATATATATATATATATATATATATATATATATATATATATATATATATATATATATATATACATATATATATATATAAATATATATATATATGTATATATATATATATATATATATATATATATATATATATATATATATATATATATATATATGTATGTATACGTATGTAAGTAGGAGAGATTGCCAGAGACCGTTATTGGATTACGTGTTAATTGCCAGGCACGGGAAAGACACATGCACACAATTCACACTGTCTGCCTTTATTCATTCCCATAGCCACCTAGCCACACATGGAATAACATCCCCTCCCCCCTCATGTGTGCGAGTTGGCGCTTGGAAAAGACAACGAAGGCTCCATTCGTTCATAGTCAGTCTCTAGCTGTCATGCAATAATGCCCGAAACCAGAGCTCCCTTTCCACATCCAGGCCCCAAAGAACTTTCCATAGTTTACCCCAGACGCTTCACATGCCCTGATTCAATCCACTGACAGCACGTCAACCCCGGTATACCACATCGCTCCAATTCACTCTATTCCTTGCCCTCCTTTCACCCTCCTGCATGTTCAGGCCCCGATCACACAAAATCTTTTTCACTCCATCTTTCCACCTCCAATTTGGTCTCCCTCTTCTCCTCGTTCCCTCCACCTCCGACACATATATCCTCTTGGTCAATCTTTCCTCACTCATTCTCTCCATGTGCCCAAACCACTTCAAAACACCCTCTTCTGCTCTCTCAACCACGCTCTTTTTATTTCCACACATCTCTCTTACCCTTACGTTACTCACTCGATCAAACCACCTCACACCACACATTGTCCTCAAACATCTCATTTCCAGCACATCCATCCTCCTGCGCACAACTCTATCCATAGCCCACGCCTCGCAACCATACAACATTGTTGGAACCACTATTCCTTCAAACATACCCATTTATGCTTTCCGAGATAATGTTCTCGACTTCCACACATTCTTCAAGGCCCCCAGAATTTTCGCCCCCTCCCCCACCCTATGATCCACTTCCGCTTCCATGGTTCCATCCGCTGCCAGATCCACTCCCAGATATCTAAAACACTTCACTTCCTCCAGTTTTTCTCCATTCAAACTTACTTCCCAATTGACTTGACCCTCAACCCTACTGTACCTAATAACCTTGCTCTTATTCACATTTACTCTTAACTTTCTTCTTCCACACACTTTACCAAACTCAGTCACCAGCTTCTGCAGTTTCTCACATGAATCAGCCACCAGCGCTGTATCATCAGCGAACAACAACTGACTCACTTCCCAAGCTCTCTCATCCCCAACAGACTTCATACTTGCCCCTCTTTCCAAAACTCTTGCATTTACCTCCCTAACAACCCCATCCATAAACAAATTAAACAACCACGGAGACATCACACACCCCTGCCGCAAACCTACATTCACTGAGAACCAATCACTTTCCTCTCTTCCTACACGTACACATGCCTTACATCCTCGATAAAAACTTTTCACTGCTTCTAACAACTTTCCTCCCACACCATATATTCTTAATACCTTCCACAGAGCATCTCTATCAACTCTATCATATGCCTTCTCCAGATCCATAAATGCTACATACAAATCCATTTGCTTTTCTAAGTATTTCTCACATACATTCTTCAAAGCAAACACCTGATCCACACATCCTCTACCACTTCTGAAACCACACTGCTCTTCCCCAATCTGATGCTCTGTACATGCCTTCACCCTCTCAATCAATACCCTCCCATATAATTTACCAGGAATACTCAACAAACTTATACCTCTGTAATTTGAGCACTCACTCTTATCCCCTTTGCCTTTGTACACAGAAAAGGACTAAGCACGATGCTTAGCAAAACTCAAGCATAATATTTCAGAAGTATGAAATGCAGTTTAGGTTAAAAATTGGTTTACTCTTTTCTGTTTTTTTGAATGATATAACTAACTTTATCTTATGATAACGTTTCTATAAGGAAAATATAGATTACCAAGCAAAACACTGAAGTTGAAAGTGAATAGAAAAGATTTCTATTTATTACTTTTTTCCAACTGTTGTCACTGAATGGCGACTATATACACGATGCGAAACGTAAACTCATCCAAGAGAGACACGCGGTTCCTTCTAAGACCTACGATAACCGAGTTATCAATACAACGTCATTTTCCTTCATAATAATGGCATCTGCTGCGTCCATGAGAAAGAGAAATTCAAACTGAACGGAGGACGAAACATTATTTTTAATGATTCTGACCAAACAACACAAGAAGATTGTACGTGGTAAATTTTCTGTTGGGGTTACGTCCAGAACAAAAGTGGAAACATGGCAGAACATTACACAGCAGATAAATGTAGCTTTTTCCTGCGTGTGAAGAACTGTGGAGCAAGTTCAGAAGAGGTATCACAACATCATATCCTCAGTCAAGAATCGGATTGCTACTCAGAGGAGGCTCTTCTATAAAGCAGGTAGGTAACTTATGAAACTATACCCATTTTGTAGGTGGCTTGAGGGTAATGCTTTCCAAAGTGGATGACCTAGGTCACTCTTTATGGAGCAAAAATGGAAATAAGACAGTTTCATAGATTTCATGGTCTCAATCTGCAATAGGCTAGGCCTAAGCTAAGCCGTATGAAGAACGTACATAGGCTGGGCTAAGTTATTGTCATACAATGTTTGTGCACTTCATCACAGTATGTATTGTAACAGGTGGTGGTCCACCAAGCGATAAGCCTCTGCTTGATCCTTTGTCAGATGCAGTAGCAGACATTATCGGTCCTGATAACCCGAGCATCATCAGAATTTCAGGGTATATTAGCTACGATTCTGTGACTGATGATTTCTGTGAGGATACCAATAGCTTACCATTCTGTATATATCATATTTTCTTTGTTCACCACGAGTAACCATTTATGATGATGAAATTTGAATGTACATGTGAATCTTTCATATCACTAGGCTAGTCAAGATTTTATTAATAGTATTAAAGTTTTCTTTAATAGTATTAAAGTTTTCTTTTCATATAACTAGGCTAATCAAGATTTTATTAATAGTATTATAGAAAGTAGTAAAGTTTTCTTTCCATATTACTAGGCTAGTCAAGATTTTATTAATATCATTATAGAAAGTATTAAAGATTTCATATAACTAGGCTAGTCAAGATTTTGTTAATAGTAATATAGAAAATATTAAAGTTTTCTTTTCATATAACTAGGCTAATCAAGATTTTATTAATAGTATTATAGAAAGTAGTAAAGTTTTCTTTCCATATCACTAGGCTAGTCAAGATTTTATCAATAGTATTATAGAAAGTATTAAAGTTTTCTTTCCATATAGCTAGGCTACTCAAGATTTTATTGATAGTATTATAGAAAGTATTAAAGTTTTCTTTACATATTACTAGGCTAGTCAAGATTTTATTAATATCACTATAGAAAGTATTAAAGATTTCATATAACTAGGCTAGGATTTTATTAAGAGTATTATAGAAAGAATTAATGTTTAAAAAGTCAAATCAGATTACAATTTAGTTCAAATCACAGCCAAAGTTTTAAACTTATGTTTTATAGTTAACCTGGATTCATTTCTATATCTCACAGGACATGCACCATTATGATACCTCCTCCTCAGTCGTCACAAGAATCCCTACCTTCAGGTTCAACGCTGATCCATAGGCCTACGTCTGTAGACTAGGGACAACCAATCACAGAAAAAGTAATAGACCTAGAAATCGAAGAACTGCAGAATACTGTTAAATTCCATAGTGCACAAATGGAAGTTGCCAGAGCACAAGTGGAAGTTGCCAGAGCACAAATGGAAGCTGCCAGAGCACAAATGGAAGCTGCAAGAGCACAAATGGAGCCGCAGAAAACCAAAATTGAACTGGCAAAAGTGCAACTTAAGAAATACCATGAGATGAAGGAAAAGTGCACTTAAAATATAGGCATGGTCCAGCAAAATATTATTGCAAGAATTTTTGCTTCTGCCTGATGTATGAAAATTTTAATCTCTTCTGCAGTCTATGAAACATATAGCATTTTTGAGTCAAATCTGATATGTTCTAATTGTTTTGGTTTAGTTTCATATTTACCCCTTTCCATTAGTATGGAGTAGTGTATGACATTTAAATTTGCAATTTCTTGGCTTTGTGACCTTTAACTTCAACAGTGGTGCTTCTTTTTATGTTATCTTTTAGTTAGATAATCGTAGGTTCATATAATTACATTGTTATAGTTTCATCTAAGTATGTACTTTCTACTTATATAATTTCATTTAATGTAATGGTGCTCCAGTACAAGTTAGGCTAGGAAAAACTTCAAAGGGTGATAATTTAGCAGAACTAATGAGTAGTGTATGAAATATTTGAAAAAAAGAAATTTCCATTCAGGTTTATTGTGTTTACCTAATTTCATTTACCTTGCATTTCCTCCTCCATATGATAAAAGCCACTCTTTTGTTTGTCATTAATCTATATTAACCCTCCATTAATCTTGTTTATATGCTTTTCTGGTGTACATCATCCTGTATAACCACCCTCAGGTCCTTGTCTTCCTTTGTCTTATTCAGAATTGATTTTTTTCTAATCCTTTCAGAGAACTTAGGGACATACCTATGAACGCCTTCCTTATACAACATCAAAATTCTTAGTTTTTTCTGGTTACCTTGCAGTATTTCCATCTAAATCCAGTTGATCCCATCAAAGTATTCGAGACCCATTTTTTTTCTAGTTTGCTCTTCCATAGTAGTATCTACTCTGTAAGTTTCATCCCTCACTTTGGACCTCCCGCTCTTACCTCCACTGATCACTCTTCCCCATTGGACACAAATACTCTTATGTTTAGTATATCATCAAGATCCTTGGTGACAACCAAGTTTAATCTTGATGGTTTATAACCACCTTTAATTATATCGCTTGCTGACTTAACATATTATCCAACACCCAACCATCAATGTGTTACCCAAAGAAGTCTCATTAGTTCCTGTGTTCATTACTTCCCAATCTACTCCCTTGTAGTTAAAGTTCCCGACAAATAATAGTATATTTTTTCTTTGAAACAAAACTGTTTAACGCCTCTAAGAATTCACTTATGATTTGCTGTTAGTCTTTTCTCTCCAAATGCTACTGTGTGAGCAAGTTAATGTATTTCTTTACTGGAAATAAATGTTTACAGTCAGCTGTTTGATTTTCCAGGTAAAAAACCACTTGTGAAAATCTACTGATTTTTATGACAAAGTAAGATATGGTTTTAAAACATTTGAGGAGTTTGTATGATTTATCAAAATAAGAAATATACACCGTATGATAATTGTTAGCATACTGAAATTCTGCCAGCAATGTACATTCTTCACTTAGTCTTTAATCTGAAAAAGTATGCATGGTACTAAATCACTGTACTGCCATGAAATGAAATTGGCAAAGTAGTCTCTGTAACGCAGACCTTCTTGAGGTCCATCTCCTGGGTATAAGTGATTAAAGGGTGCTGCTGCTGCATCCAAATTATGTCCAAGTACAATGTCGAGGTCATTTTCATTTGGAAGGTGAAAATTTCTCTCTTTACATATATTATGGAGAACAGCACAGGTCATGATTATTTGACAGACCTTTTCTGGCTTGACCCTGACTTCTCTATGCAAAACATGCCATCTTCGTTTCAGCTGACCAATCCCCCTTTCCACAATACACCTAGTTTTCTTGTGTGCCCTGTGCTACAAGAAACGTATTATACACAAATCTGAGTTTGGATGTTACACCTAGGCTAACAGTCAAGCTTTTCTCATAATCCAAAAATCTTTTGCATCCTGGATTAGGTTAGGTTAGGCCAATTTTGGATTGTGGAAGTTGCAAGAGATATGAAACCTGGCCTGTTTCCTCTATAGCCTATGTGGAAATGTAAATAATACTGATATTTTGTCTCACGTAAACATCCAGCAAAGCGTTCTATGTTACCTGTTATAAGCTTTCTGAGCATCATCTTCAGGTCGTAGGTAAGGGGTCAAAAGCCAACGCTTACAAGGGCAACCACTATCAGTAATAGGATGACAACTTGGTGGTACATGATAGTTTTCATATAATCTTCTCAGGCCACTTTGGTGAAGAATTCTCGAATCATGTGTTGATCCTGGCCAGTTTGCAACGATGTTGATTATTTGTACTTGGCATCAAAAACTATCTATGTGTTTATGCTATGGTAATTTTTCCTATCTACATAATGTTCTTCATTCACTGAGGGTGCCACTATTCTTACATGAGTGCCATCCATAACACCCACAACACCAGGAAAGCCTGCAATTTGCATAAATTCTTCCTGTTTTGCTTTTATCTCCCTAACATCTGTGGGAAACTTAATAAAACGCCGATCAATTTCTGGGGAGCTTAGAGCTTGCAAAGACTGTGCAATAACCCTACTTACAGTAGGTTGTGTTGGTCCAAAATCATCACCACTGTACAACTGCATTTTTCCAGTAGCAAGATAGCGTAAGGTTATTATCCCTTTCAGTTCTGGCGTGATAGCCATGTTCCTCGCTGTAGGACTTTCTATCTTATTTCTCACTAATTCTGTGACAAACTGTATTCCTGCACGATCAAGTCGATATCTTTTGATAAGTTCCGCATCATCAAACACACCAGCAGAACATCTTGACGGGGCCTAAAAAGTTTTCAGTTGAACAAGTCTCTCTTGTCGTACGATCATGTTTACATTGCTAAGCAAATTCTTAACTGCTTAAGAGTGCTCCCGAGGTTTCTTAAATTTGTCGTCTGCTAAGCAAATACTTAAGCATAGGGCAGTTTTAAAAACGTGCTTAGCAAAATTCTTAAATTTAAGTAAGATTCTTTGGGGTTAAGCATACTTAAGCATTCTAAGAAGTTTTCTGCATACGGCACCTGGTCCATAGAGCCAAGATTTCTTTTTGTATCAGATCCTTATAGCAACGTTTTCTTCCCGCATGTGGTCATTAGAGCCAAGTATACTTCCTGCATCTGGTTCTTACTGCCAAGTTTTCTTCTTGTATGTGGTCCTTAAACCCAAGTTTTCGTTCTGTATCTGGGGTCGTATGCAGAAAAATTCGTAGATTTCTGCTTATTTTTATGCTTAGCTGAGCAAGTGACTTAAGTGCCACACAGAAAAGGACTAAGCACGATGCTTAGCAAAACTTAAGCATAAGATTTAAGAAGTACGAAATGCAGTTTGTTTCAAAATATTTGTCGTCTTCTAAGCAAATACTTAAGCGTAGGGCAGCTTTCAGAAACATGCTTAGCAAAATTCTTAAAGTTAAGTAAAATATCGGGTTAAGCATACTTAAGCATTCTAAGAAGTTTTCTGCATACGGCCCCTGGTCTTTTGAGCCAAGTTTCTTCCTGTATCTGGTCGTTAAAGCCAAGTTTTTTCCTGTATGTGGTCTTTAGAGCCAAGTTTCCTTCCTGTATCTGTTCCTTAGGGCTAAGTTTTCTTCCAGTATCTGGTCCTTATAGCCAAATTTGCTTCCTGTTGATGGTTGTTAGAGTCAAGTTTTCTTCCTGTATCTGGTCCTAAGAGCCAAGTTTTCTTCTTGTATCTGGTCCTTAGAGCCAATTTTTCTTCCTGTATATGGTTTTCTTCCTTTATCTGATCCTTAAAGCCAAATTTATATCCTCTAGATGGTTCTTAGAGCCTAGTTTTCTTCTTGTATCTGGTCCTTAAAGCCAAGTTTCCGTCCTGTATCTGGTCCATAGAGCCAAGCTTTCTTTCTGTATCTGGTCCTTAGAGCAAAGTTTTCTTCCTGTATGTGGTCAATAGAGCCAAGTTTCATTTCTGTATCTGGCCCTTAGAGCCAAATTTACTTCCTGTATCTGGCCCATAGAGCCAAGTTTTCATCCTATGTTTGTTTCTAAGAGCCAAGTTTTCTTTCTGTATGTTGTCCTTAGCGCGAAGTTTCCTTCCTGTATCTGGTTCTTAGAACGATGTTTCCTTCCTGTATCTTATCCTTAAACCCATGTTTTCTTCCTGTATCTGTTTCTAAGAGCCAGGTTTTCGTCCTGTATTTGGTTTTAGAGCCAATTTTTCTTTCCCTATCTGGTTTTAGAGCCAAGTTTTCTTCCTGCATGAGGCCCTTAGAGACACGTTTTCTTATTCTATCTGGACATCAGAGCCATGTTTTCTTCCTAGGAGTCTCTGGTACTTAGAGCTACGTTTTCGTCCTGTATTTGTTCCATAGAACCAAGTTTTCTTCCTGTATCTTGTCATTAGAGCCAAGTTTTCTTCATGCATATAGTCCTTAGAGCCAAGCTTCCTTCCTCTACCTAGTTTATAGAGCCATGTTTTCTTTCTTTATCTGGTCCTTATAGCTAAGTTTCTTACTGTATCTGGTCCTTAGAGCCAGGTTTTCTTCCAGTATATGATTTTCTTCCTTTATCTGGTCCTTTCCTGTGGATGGTCCTTAGAGCTAAGTTTTCGTCATGTATCTGGTCCTTAGAGCCATCTTTTCCTCATGTATCTGGTACTTTGAGCTAAGTTTTCGTTCTCTATTTGTTCCATAGGACCAAATTTTCTTCCTATATCTTGTCATTAGAGCCATGTTTCTTCCTGTATATAGTCCTTAGAGCCAATTTTCCTTCCTCTACGTTCATAAAGCCATGCTTTGTTCCTGTGTCTGGTCGTTAGAGCCAAGTTTTCTCCTTAGATCTGGTTCTTAGGGAAAAGTTTTCTTTTTATATCTAATCTTTAGAGCCAAGATATCTTCCTGTACATGATTCTAAGAGCCAAGCTTTCTCCTTGTACTTGGTCCATAGAGCCAAGTCTTCTTCCTGTATTTGGTCCTTAACGTTAAATTTTCTTCCTCTATCTGGTCCTTAGAAACAAGTTTTCGTCCTGCATCTGGTCCATAGAGCCAAGTTTTCTTCCTGTATTTGGTCCTTAGCGTCAAATTTTCTTCCTCTACCTGGTCCTTAGAAATAATTTCGTCTTGTATCTGGTCCATAGAGCCAAGTTTTCTCCCTGTATGTGGTCCTTATAGCCAAGTTGTCTTCCTTTAAGTGGTTCTTAGAGCCAAATTTTTCTTCCTGTATTTCCCTCTTAGAGCCACGTTTTCATCCTGCATCTGGTCCATTGAGCCAAGTTTTCTTTCTGCATCTTGTCCTTAGAGCCAAGTTTGCTTCCCCTATGTTGTCTTTAGAGTCAAATGTACTTCCTGTATCTAGTCCTTAGAGCCAAGTTTTCTTCTTGTATATGGTCCTTAAAGCCAAGTTTTCGTCCTGTATCATGTCTTTTAAGCTAAGTTTCTTCCTGTATCTGGTCTTTAGAGCCAAGTTTTCTTCCTGTATCTGGTACTTACAGCCGTCTTTTCTTCCTTATGTGGTCCTTAGAGTCAAGTTTTAGTCCTGTATCTGGCCCTTAGAGCCGTGGTTTCTTCCTTATGTGGTCATTAAAGTCAAGTTTCCTTTCAGTATGCGGTCCTTAGAGCCAAATTTACTTCCTGTATCTGGTTCTTAGAGCCAAGTTTTCTTTCTGCATGTTTCTAAAAGCCAAGTTTTCCTTATTTATGTTTTCCATAGAGCGAAGTTTCCTTCCTGTACCTCGTCTTTAGAACGAAGTTTTCTACCTGTATCTGGTCCTTAGAGCATAGTTTTCTTCTTGTATATGTTTCTAAGAGCCAAGTTTTCGTCCTGTCTCTGGTTCTTAGGGCCAAGTTTTCTTTCTGCATGTGGTTCTTAGAGACAAGTTTTCTTCCTGTATTTGGTCCTTAGAGCCATGTTTTGTTCCTGTATCTGGTCCTTAGAGCCACGTTTTAGTCCTGTATATGATCCTTAGAGCCATGTTTTGTTCCTGTATCTGGTACTTAGAGCTAAGTTTTCGTCATGTATTTGTTCCATAGAACTAAGTATATTGTCGTTAAAGCCAAGTTTGTTTTCTGTATATTGTCCTTAAAGCCAAGTTTCCTTCCTCTATCTTGTTCTTAGAGCCAAGTTTTAGTCCTGTATCTTTTCATTAGGGCCATGTTTCTTCTTATATCTGGTCCTAAGAGCCAAGTTTTCTTCCTGTATATGGTTCTTAGAGTCAGTTTTTCTTCCTCTATCTGGTCCTTAGCGATAGGTTTTCGTCCTGTGTCTGGTCCTTAGCGCCTAGTTTTTTCCTGTGTGTGGTCCTTACAGCAAATTTTCTCTTCTTTTATCTGGTCCATAGAGCCAAGCTGTCTTCCTGTATTTGCCTCTTAGAGACAAGTTTTCATCCTGTGTCTGGTCTTTAGAGCCAAGATTTCGTCTTGTATCTGGTCTTTTGAGCCAAGGTTTCTTCCTGTATATGGTCTTTAGAGCCATGTTTTCTTCCTGTATCTGGTACTTTGAGCTAAATTTTCCTCCTGTATTTGTTCCATAGAACCAAGTTTTCTTCTGTATCCTGTCATTAGAGCCAAGTTTTCTTCCTCTATCTAGTTCATAGCGCCATGTTTCTTCCTGTATCTGGTCCTTACAGCCAAGTTTTGGTCCTGTATATGGTTCTAAGAGCCAAGTTTTCTTCCTGGACCTGGTCATTATATCCAGTTTTTTCTTATATCTGGTCCTTAGAGCCAAGTTTTCTTCCTGTATCTGGCCCTTAGGGTCAAGTCTTGTCCCTTTATCTGGTCCTTAGAGACAAGCTTTCGTCCTGTATTTGGTCCTTTGAGCCAAGTTTTCTTCCTGTATGAGGTCCTTAGAGCCAAGTTGTCTTCCTTTATCTGGTCATTATGGCCAAATTTTCTTTCTGTATTTGCTTCTTAGAGCCAAGTTTTCATCCTGTATCTGGTCCTTGAAGCCAAGTTTTCGTACTGTATCTGGTCCATAGAGCCAAGTTTGCTTCTTGTATCTGGTCCTTAGAGCCAAGTTTTCCCTCTTGTGTCTGGTCCTTAAAGCCAAGTTTTCGTCCTGTATCTGGTCTTTTAAGCCAAGTTTCTTCTTGTATTTGGTCTTTAGAGCCAAGTTTTCTTCCTGTATCTCTTCCTTCCAACTAACTATTCGTTCTGTCACTTGTCTGTCATTTGATTGTTATGTTTATAGCCTTCACTTGAATTACATGTGGTGTTTTAGGAAATACTAAATCAAATTTGATAAGGTCACAGTATTGATCTCTTTTTTCAGGAATATGTCTACTGGAAGACTTTCATACGAAGAGACGTGATGTGCAAGGAAGAAAGTCTGAGAAGAGAACAATTGTTTGTTACTAACAGTTTTGGTGCGCGTGAGCATCAATGATGTACAAAGATTGAGAAACATGATGGGCCGACCAGGGATATCTGTGAGACAGCAGCGTGGGTTGTGGTACTACCAGGGACTGAGCATCTGTGGACGAGAGATATTACAGCTAATCTTCCATAAGACAAAACTCTGTCAAAACTCTATCAAAGAACACATCTTTAGGCTTTTGGAGGAAGATCATAAAGGTGAATCCCAAAAGCCGTTAACTGATGCCAAAAAGGAGAGACTGTACAAGAAGCAGTTTTATGAATATCAGAGACAGATTTTAGATGGCCAGACGCCCCTGGAAGATATTACATTACTATACACATTATTGCGTAATCGTAGAATCTGTGACCTGGCCAATAATGACAGTGTGTGGACAGATGAATCCCAGCAGCTAGAATACGGAATTCACTTCTTCAAAGCTGAGCGTGACAAGTTATCTCATGAATCACTAGAACTGTCAGAACAAGAATTTAGTGAACGGATGGTATATATGATGCATTTAGTGAGAGCAATGTTACTTGAAGCTGGAAGACGATTTAAAGATGACTTTAGTCAGCTATCCTCAACCATTTGTCATAAGATAGAGAATATTCAGGATACAAATATTATCAGCAATCTGGATCCTTCCAACACAGAGCATTGGCAGAAGCTCAAGAACATTGAAAAGCTACGTCGAGAACATGAGGAAAGAGATGCTTTGGATAGGATTGTGAGGGAAATTACTAACACGTACGAGGATCTGTGTCAGGTGCAGCCTGCCCCGTGGCTGCTGCGGGATGGCCACCAAGCTAAACCACACGAGGTGTTTGTCTCCATGGAACTACAACAAGATAACGAGATGCAGAGCCTGAGTAGAAAGAGGGTTATCATCACCCACGACCAGCTGGTGACCGTCAGGAGACCAGATGGTACTAAACCCACACTGGTTATTGTCCAGGGGGAAGGCGGAGCAGGGAAGTCCACCCTTATGAAACTGGTTATGTACCACTGGCTAGAGAAAACCCATGAAATTAAAGGACTTTCTTCTGTTCCTCTTATATTATACACAGAGTGTAGAGACGCCAACACGGAAAGCCTAGAAGACCTGCTCCGGAATTACTGCCCCAGCTCGACTGCACTCTATGGTTCTGATC
The DNA here is from genome assembly GCF_036320965.1 of Panulirus ornatus. Taxonomy (NCBI): domain Eukaryota; kingdom Metazoa; phylum Arthropoda; class Malacostraca; order Decapoda; family Palinuridae; genus Panulirus; species Panulirus ornatus. Next base: position 22,793,681 of record NC_092269.1, read on the forward strand.
GTCTCAAAGAAATTGTCATGAGTCAGTCACTGATCATCATAGTTGATGGCTATGATGAGATCAACCCTTCCTCCAAATTGCTCTTGAATGAAATCCTAGCTTATAATGGAGACCATATTAGGGTTTTTGTCACAACAAGACCAATGAATGCAAGAGAGCTAGTAACAATAGTGTCTGAAACGAAAATAAAAATAATTTTACAAGTCTTAGGAATTGACAAGGACCATCAGCCAGAATTCGTTACAAAACTTCTACAAGTTTTACTTGACAGCAACCAAAATGTTCAGGAAGAAGCGGAGAAATTAATGGATTATGTGCGTGGTATGACTGACGAGGTGCGCAGTTTACTGCATAATCCTCTAAACTTAAGTTTAACTGTGCTTTTGTGGGTCGAAAGTCCGGAAAAGATGAACGCCTTCACCTCCATGACAGCGCTCTTCACAACATTTCGTGAGTTAACTACGGGCAAAGTCATCGAGAGACTGATTAAGAGAGGTGTGACCATATCTGAGGCAAAAGGGATATGCCAACAGTTTCTACAATATTTTGATGAGTTAGCTTATGAGACTCACTGCAGAGGAGAGTTTCAACTGAAAACTGACACTATCAGGAAACTCTGGGGAAAGCTTCTAAGTTTGAAACTCCCAGATGAAGCTGAGGAAGACCTGTTGTCCACGTTCTTCACAACAAAATTATCCAAAGAACAGTTGAGACTCACAAGAACACACAGCTTCCGCCATAGGTTAGAGCAGCAGTATTCTTGCGCTAGCCACCTTGCTACAGTGGTCACTCAGCCAGT
>NC_092269.1:22801979-22806979 GCF_036320965.1 Panulirus ornatus
TATTCCTTCAAATATACCCATTTTTGCTTTCCGAGATAATGTTTTCGACATTCAAACATTCTTTAAGGCTCTCAGAATTTACGCCCCCTCCCCCTCCCTATGATTCACTTCCGCTTCCATGGTTCCATCCGCTGCCAGATCCACTCCCAGATATCTAAAACACTTTACTTCCTCCAGTTTTTCTCCATTCAAACTTACCTCCCAATTGACTTGACCCTCAACTCTACTGTACCTAATAACCTTGCTCTTATTCACATTTACTCTTAACTTTCTTCTTTCACACACTTTACCAAACTCAGTCACCAGCTTTTGCAGTCTCTCACATGAATCAGCCAACAGCACTGTATCATCAGCGAACAACAACTGACTCACTTCCCAAGCTCTCTCATCCACAACAGACTGCATACTTCCCACTCTTTCCAAAACTCCTGCAAATTAAACTCTTGCAAATTAAAGAACCATGGAGACATCACACACCCCTGTCGCAAAACTACATTCACTGAGAACCAATCTCTTTTCCTCTCTTCCTACACGTACACATGCCTTACATCCTTGTTAAAAACTTTTCACTGCTTCTAACAACTTGCCTCCCGCACCATATATTATTAATACGTTCCACAGAGCATCTATATCAACTCTATCATAAGCCTTCTCCAGATCCATAAATGCTACATACAAATCCAATTGCTTTTCTAAGTATATATATATTTATTTATTTTTTATTATACTTTGTCGCTGTCTCCCGCGTTTGCGAGGTAGCGCAAGGAAATAGACGAAAGAAATGGCCCAACCCCCCCCCCCCCATACACATGTATATACATACGTCCACACACGCAAATATACATACCTACACAGCTTTCCATGGTTTACCCCAGACGCTTCACATGCCTTGATTCAATCCACTGACAGCACGTCAACACCGGTATACCACATCGCTCCAATTCACTCTATTCCTTGCCCTCCTTTCACCCTCCTGCATGTTCAGGCCCCGATCACACAAAATCTTTTTCACTCCATCTTTCCACCTCCAATTTGGTCTCCCTCTTCTCCTCGTTCCCTCCACCTCCGACACATATATCCTCTTGGTCAATCTTTCCTCACTCATTCTCTCCATGTGCCCAAACCACTTCAAAACACCCTCTTCTGCTCTCTCAACCAAGCTCTTTTTATTTCCACACATCTCTCTTACCCTTACGTTACTCACTCGATCAAACCACCTCACACCACACATTGTCCTCAAACATCTCATTTCCAGCACATCCATCCTCCTGCGCACAACTCTATCCATAGCCCACGCCTCGCAACCATACAACATTGTTGGAACCACTATTCCTTCAAACATACCCATTTTTGCTTTCCGAGATAATGTTCTCGACTTCCACACATTCTTCAAGGCCCCCAGAATTTTCGCCCCCTCCCCCACCCTATGATCCACTTCCGCTTCCATGGTTCCATCCGCTGCCAGATCCACTCCCAGATATCTAAAACACTTCACTTCCTCCAGTTTTTCTCCATTCAAACTCACCTCCCAATTGACTTGACCCTCAACCCTACTGTACCTAATAACCTTGCTCTTATTCACATTTACTCTTAACTTTCTTCTTCCACACACTTTACCAAACTCAGTCACCAGCTTCTGCAGTTTCTCACATGAATCAGCCACCAGCGCTGTATCATCAGCGAACAACAACTGACTCACTTCCCAAGCTCTCTCATCCCCAACAGACTTCATACTTGCCCCTCTTTCCAAAACTCTTGCATTTACCTCCCTAACAACCTCATCCATAAACAAATTAAACAACCATGGAGACATCACACACCCCTGTCGCAAACCTACATTCACTGAGAACCAATCACTTTCCTCTCCTCCTACACGTACATATGACTTACATCCTCGATAAAGATTTTTACTGATTCTAACAACTTGCCTCCCACACCATATAATCTTAATACCGTCCACAGAGCATCTCTATCAACTCTATCATAAGCCTTCTGCAAATCCACAAATGCTACATACAAATCCATTTGTTTTTCTAAGTATTTCTCACATACATTCTTCAAAGCAAACACCTGATCCACACATCCTCTACGACTTCTGAAACCACTCTGCTCTTCCCCAATCTGATACTCTGTACATACCTTCACCCTCTCAATCAATACCCTCCCATATGATTTACCAGGAATACTCAACAGACTTATACCTTTGTAACTTGAGCACTCACTCTTATCCCCTTTGTTTTTTTACAGTGGCACTATGCAAGCATTCCGCGAATCCTCAGGCACCTCACCATGAATCATACATACATTAAATAACCTTACCAACCAGTCAACAATACAGTCACCCCCTTTCTTAATGAATTCCACTGCAATACCATCCAAACCTGCTGCCTTGCCGGCTTTCATCTTCCGCAAAGCTTGTACTCCCTCTTCTCAGTTTACCAAATCATTTTCCCTAACCCTCTCGCTTTGCACACCATCTCGACCAAAACACCCTCTATCTGCCACTCTATCATCAAACACATTCAACAAACCTAAATATACTAAAAATACTCAGTCCATCTCCTCACATCACCACGACTTGTTATAATCTCCCCATTAGCCCCCTTCTCTGAAGTTCCCATTTGTTCCCTTGTCTTACGCACTTTATTTACCTCCTTCCAAAACACCTTTTTATTTTCCCTAAAATTTAATGATACTCTCTCACCCCAACTCTCATTTTCCCTCTTTTTCACCTCTTGCACCTTTCTCTTGACCTATTACCTCTTTCTTTTATACATCTCCCACTCCTTTGCACTTTTTCCCTTCAAAAATCGTCCAAATGCCTCTCTCTTCTCTTTCACTAATAATCTTACTTGATCCCACCACTCACTACCCTTTCTAATCAACCCACCTCCCACGCTTCTCATTCCACAAGCATCTTTTGCTCAAGCCATCACTTCTTCCCTAAATACATCCCATTCCACCCCCACTCCCCCTACCTCCTTTGTTCTCACCTTTTTCCATTCTGTACTCAGTCTCTCCTTGTACTTCTTCACACAAGTCTCCCTCCCAAGCTCACTGACTCTCACTACTCTCTTTACCCCAACATTCTCTCTTCTTTTCTGAAAACCCCTGCAAATCTTCACCTTCGCCTCCACAAGATAATGATCAGACATCCCTCTAGTTGCACATCTTAGCACATTAACATCCAAAAGTCTCTCTCTCGCGAGCCCATCAATTAACACTTAATCTAATAACGCTCTCTGGCCATCTCTCGTACTTACATACGTATACTTATTTATATCTCGCTTTTTAAACCAGGTATTCCCAATCACCAGTCCTTTTTCAGCACACAAATCCATAAGCTCCTCACCATTTCAATTTACAACACTGAACAACACATTATTCCCTCAACTGCCACATTACTCACCTTTCCATTTAAATCACCCATCACTATAAACCGGTCTTGTGCATCAAAACCATATATATATATCATTATTATTTATTACTTTGCTTTGTCGCTGTCTCCCGCGTTTGCCAGGTAGCACAAGGAAACAGACGAAAGAGATGGCCCAACTCACCCACATACACATGTATATACATACACGTCCACACACGCAAATATACATACCTATACATCTCAATGTACACATATATATACACACACAGACACATACATATATATCCATGCACACAATTCACACTGTCTGCCTTTATTCATTCCCATCGCCACCTCGCCACACATGGAATACCATCCCCCTCCCCCCTCATGAGTGCGAGGTAGCGCTAGGAAAAGACAACAAAGGCCCCATTCGTTCACACTCAGTCTGTAGCTGTCATGCAATAATTCCCGAAACCACAGCTCCCTTTCCACATCCAGGCCCCACACAACTTTCCACGGTCTACCCCAGACGCTTCACATGCCCTGATTCAATCCACTGACAACACGTCAACCACGGTATACTACATCGATCCAATTCACTCTATTTCTTGCCCGCCTTTCACCCTCCTGCATGTTCAGGCCCCGATCACTCAAAATCTTTTTCACTCCATCTTTCCACCTCCAATTTAGTCTCCCACTTCTCCTCGTTCCCTCCACCTCCGACACATATATCCTCTTGGTCAATCTTTCCTCACTCATTCTCTCCATGTGCCCAAACCATTTGAAAACACCCTCTTCTGCTCTCTCAACCACGCTCTTTTCATTTCCACACATCTTTCTTACCCTTACATTACTTACTCGATCAAACCACCTCACACTACACATTGTCCTCAAACATCTCATTTCCACCACATACACCCTCCTGCGCACAACTCTATCCATAGCCCACGCCTCGCAACCATACAACATTGTTGGAACCACTATTCCTTCAAACATACCCATTTTTGCTTTCCGAGATAATGTTCTCGACTTCCACACATTCTTCAAGGCTCCCAGGATTTTCGCCTCCTCCCCCACCCTATGATTCACTTCCGCTTCCATGGTTCCATCCGCTGCCAGATCCACTCCCCGTTATCTAAAACACTTTACTTCCTCCAGTTTTTCTCAATTCAAACTTACCTCCCATTTGACTTGACCCTCAACCCTACTGTACCTAATAACCTTGCTCTTATTCACATTTACTCTTAACTTTCTTCTTTCACACACTTTACCAAACTCAGTCACCAGCTTCTGCAGTTTCTCACATGAATCAGCCACCAGCGCTGTATCATCAGCGAACAACAACTGACTCACTTCCCAAGCTCTCTCATCCACAACAGACCTCATACTTGCCCCTCTTTCCAAAACTCTTGCATTAACCTCCCTAACAACTCCATCCATAAACAAATTAAACAACCATGGAGACATCACACACCCCTGCCGCACACCTACAATCACTGAAAACCAATCACTTTCCTCTCTTCCTACACGTACAGATGCCTTACATCCTCGATAAAAACGTTTCACTGCTTCTAACAACTTGCCTCCCACACCATATAATCTTAATACCTTCCACAGAGCATCTCTATCAACTCTATCA
>NC_092269.1:22811979-22854479 GCF_036320965.1 Panulirus ornatus
GTAGGGTGTTTTGGTAGTTGTGATGTACGAAGTGAGAGGGTCAAGGAGAATGATTTGCTGAAGGGAGATGAGATAGTTAAAGCTTTACGGATGATGAAATCTGGCAAGGCAGCGGGCTTGGATGGTATTGTAGTGGAATTTATCAAAAAAGGGGGTGACTGTGTTGCTGATTAGTTGGTAAGGATATTCAGTTAATGAATGGACCATGGTGAAGTGCCTGAGGATTGGTGGAATGCATGCATATTGACTCTGTACAAAGGTAAAGGGGATGAAGGCGAGTGTTCAAACTAAAGATGTATAAGTTTGTTGAGTATTCCTGGGAAATGATATGGGAGTGTATTGATTGAGAGGGTGAAGGCATGTACGGAGCATTAGATTTGGGAAGAGCAATGTGGTTTCCGAAGTGGTAGAGGATGTGTGAAAGGAGGGCAAGGAATAGAGTGAATTGGAGCGATGTGGTATACCGGGGTTGACGTACTGTCAGTGGATTGAATCAAGGCATGTGAAGCGTCTGGGGGTAAACAACTTTGTCGCTGTCTCCCGCAAACGCGGGAGACAGCGACAAAGTATAAAAAAAAAAAAAAAAAAAAAAAATAATATATATATATATATATATATATATATATATATATATATATATATATATATATATATATATATATATTTTTTTTTTTTGCTTTGTCGCTGTCTCCCGCGTTTGCGAGGTAGCGCAAGGAAACAGACGAAAGAAATGGCCCAACCCACCCCCATACACATGTATATACATACGTCCACACACGCAAATATACATACCTACACAGCTTTCCATGGTTTACCCCCAGACGCTTCACATGCCTTGATTCAATCCACTGACAGTACGTCAACCCCGGTATACCACATCGCTCCAATTCACTCTATTCCTTGCCCTCCTTTCACCCTCCTGCATGTTCAGGCCCCGATCACACAAAATCTTTTTCACTCCATCTTTCCACCTCCAATTTGGTCTCCCTCTTCTCCCCGTTCCCTCCACCTCCGACACATATATCCTCTTGGTCAATCTTTCCTCACTCATTCTCTCCATGTGCCCAAACCATTTCAAAACACCCTCTTCTGCTCTCTCAACCACGCTCTTTTTATTTCCACACATCTCTCTTACCCTTACGTTACTTACTCGATCAAACCACCTCACACCACACATTGTCCTCAAACATCTCATTTCCAGCACATCCATCCTCCTGCGCACAACTCTATCCATAGCCCACGCCTCGCAACCATACAACATTGTTGGAACCACTATTCCTTCAAACATACCCATTTTTGCTTTCCGAGATAATGTTCTCAACTTCCACACATTCTTCAAGGCTCCCAGAATTTTCGCACCCTCCCCCACCCTATGATCCACTTCCGCTTCCAATCACTTTCTTCTCTTCCTACTCGTACACATGCCTTACATCCTCGATAAAAACTATTCACTGCTTTTAGCAACTTCCCTCCCACACCATATATTCCTAATACCTTCCACAGAGCATCTCTATCAACTCTATCATATGCCTTCTCCAGATCCATAAATGCTACATACAAATCCATTTACTTTTCTACGTATTTTTCACATACATTCTTCAAAGGAAACACCTAATCCACATATTCTCTACCTTTCTGAAACCACACTGCTCCTCTCCAATCTGATGCTCTGTACATGCTTGCACCTCTCAATCAATACCCTCCCATATAATTTCCCAGGAATACTCAAGAAACTTATACCTCTGTAATTTGAGCGCTTACCTTTATCCCCTTTGCCTTTGTACAATGGCACTATGTATGCATTCCGCCAATCCTCAGGCACCTCACCATTAGTCATACATACATTAAATAACTTCTCCAACTAGTCAACAACACAGTCACACCCTTTTTTGATAAATTCTACTTCAATACCATCCAAGCCCGCTGCCTTGCTGGCTTTCATCTTCCACAAAGCTTTTACAACCTCTTCTCTTTTACCAAACCATTCTCCCTAACCCTCTTACATGCAGGAGAATGAAAGGCGTTCAAGGAATAGAGTGAATTGGAACGATGTGGTATACCGCGGTCGAAGTACTGGCAATGGATTGAACCAGGGCATGTAGAGTGTCGGGGGTAAACCATGGAAAGTTTTGCGAGGCCTACATGTGGCAAGGGAGCTGTGGCTTCGGTACATTATACACGACAGCTAGAGACTGAGTGTGAACAAATGTGGTCTTTGCTGTTTTTTCATAGCGCTACCTCGCGCGCGTATGGGGGGGGGGGTGCCATTTCATGAGTGGCAGGGTGGCGACGGTAATAGCTGAGGGCAGCAAGTATGAATATGTACACACAGCAAAAAAACTATCGCGCGTTTTTTGTACGAAACAAAATGACGCACCAGACGTAGAATAATGGAACAGTCAACATTTTCCTGTGAGATGGTGGTAGCCCTGATGTCCCTGCCTGTGGGTGTCCTCACCTATCTAATGGCAACGATATATCCTTCCGTATGTAGTACAGTAGATGGGATACGTAAATTGAGCATGTAAATGTAATATTCTGCACAGTGAGGCATATTGCAGTAATCATCATCTCTTGCAAAGTGTCAAATTCGTGGTGTAAAATAATATTCTACATAGTAACTACGACACCCTGCTTCATACCGGCGGTGATTTATCTGTCTTCTGGTTTAGATTAATCAGCAACCTCACGTAATATGTAGTATCACCTGTGTGACTGATAACAGTATGTCACAAACCTGGCACCACATCATAGTATTTAGTAAACCAACATGAAAAGTAATGACTCTTTTCATAGATCTGCATTAGTTAACTTCCCTTTAACAGTGAAAATCAGATTTCTATATAACATGACCATAGACATGTTGTTGGAGGTTAAGAAAGTAATCTTTGACTGTAAACTTTATTATTTCAATACTTGGTATAACCTCCTCCCGTTGCCAACACTTCATTGAGCCTTCGAGACATGGATGCCACTAACGTCTGCGTTAAGTTCCTTCCAGAAGGGCTTCGTAGATGTTCCCATGCTTGTAAAGCATCATTTACGACTGTAGCACGACATCGATGTTGTCGGTCAGGCAGGCCTTCCTGCATGGTCGCCCATACGTGCTCTATCGGGTTGAGATCAGGCGATTTTGCAGGATGTGACATCACTGTTATACGTGGATGGCGAGCATACCACGCCTTTACAACCCTGGATGTGTGAACTGGGCTGTTATCTTGGACGAGGTAAAATGGCTCCGGCTCTGGAAACAGCATAGCCCCCACTGAAGGTAGCAGGACCTCCTCCAGTATCTCAACGTATCTAGGTCCGGTCAACTGGCCAGGCCCGACATCCACCAACTCACCGACACCAGCACCATGGATGGATCCAACCAAATAGTCCTGCACTGACGCGCGCGCCCACTCCTCCTGCTACCCACCACATGTTGTGTCTCGTATCTGGTTATATAAAATGTATAAAATTACATAAGACACACGTGTGTCTTAATCATATTACTGCAACTGTTGCTGCAATATAGATTGAGATAATAACTAAGTAAATTAAAAAATATTAGCTAACTTAATATATAATAATTATTTATCATGATATCACATCGTAAATGGAGATTATTGCTACAGTATTTACATATACCGTATAGAGTGATCATGATCACTGTTATTCACTTAAAAAATAATGAGTGTGCATAACTCAAATGTAATACTGCAGCACAACAGGACGTTTCAAGCAGCAAACCACTGTGGTGGCCGTGGCACCATGGTTTCAAAGCACTTCCGGAACGGTTGTTCATGTTGGCCTCACCATAAATTGTCATTGTAAAATGGAAAATATGTTATATAGCATAACCTCTGTGTGTGTGTGTGTGTGTGTGTGTGTGTGTGTGTGTGTGTGAGAGAGAGACAGACAGACAGAGAAAGAGCTAACCTGGTGTTAGGATGCCGCCAAACATGTTTGTTTGCAGGGGGACCATCGCTGCAGAAGGTTTTTTCATCACAAAAGATGTTCTCCCAAAACTGATGTGGCTTGTCCGCATACTCCAACGCATACTCCAGCCTGCTCTCCATGTTTGCCTCACTTAACACAGGTTTTGTTGCTGGTATGCGACCGACCACGTAGCCCCTTAGAGTGATGTCTGTTTCGGACAGTTTGAGGCGTGCACTGCAGACCAAGAATATCCCGAATGTTGCTAGCGGGCGTGAAGGGGGCGTGAGCAGCAATGACAGCTGCTATGGCCTAGGGAAAGGATGACATATTGCAAATATAACATGTGATGTGGTTGTTTACATAACATCAAGTGGTCCAGTATACCTATAAATGTAACATCATTACCTGGGGTTGTGCAACGTGGGCGCCGACGCCGATGTCTGTTGTCTGTGTTGCCCAACTCTGCCTGTCGGTGAATCCATCGTGCTACGGTTGACCGGTGAATACCAAGACGTCTCCCAGTTTCAGAGTCGCTGTAGCCCTCATTATGAAGCTGTAGAATAGCTTCACGTGTCGCTTGTGAGATCTCCATGGTAGAATTAGATATACCACAAAAACAACCTTTCGACATTGGCTCGCAGTGAACTATACCCGCGCTGTTTCATTGTTTCAAAAATATATCGCATGTCTCATTACATTTCCTGCATGGACACGAAATGGCGGTGTAAGATAACCTTTATGGACTGCCACGAACCCAGATGTGCTATAGAATAATACAATATCAATAGTAAAACATATTCTTCCCAAATTACACCTATACAATATGAAGCTATTGTGTTTACCTGGCATCACATTGAGGTATGCTGCAGCTAACACATGCGGGGGTTGCTGCATATAGCTGTGTGTGTCTCACAGCTATATTACACACACCAATTCAAAAATAGGGGTTCGTACTGCCTTGTGTGATGTAATTTTATTGTTAATGATATAATGCCGCTCTTGTGGCACGTAACTTACATGGGTCTAGCATAGGACTCTGGAAACCTGTGGCTTCCAGGCACGTATACCAACCCTACCAGCATGGTACAACAGGTAGGTCAGTAATCATTACACACGTCTTCAGACCCCCCTCTGCGCGATAGTTTTTTTTGTTGTGTGTACCTTTAGTAGAAGAACGTACAGAGTATACCATTGGTAGAAGAATGTACAGCGTATACCTTTGGTAGAAGAATGTACAGCATCTACCATTGGTTGAAGAACTTACAGCGTCTACCACTGGTAGAAGAAAGTACAGCATCTACCGTTCGTAGAATAACGTATAGCATCTACTAGTGTTAGAAAAACCAGTATCTACAACTGCTAGAAGAACGTACAGCATATTCCGATGGGAAATGAACGTACAGCATTTAACAGTGGTAAATGAAAGTACAGCATCTACCACTGGTAGAAGACCGTATAGCATCTACCTCAAGTAGAAGAACGTACACCTACCACTGGTAGAAGAACGTACAGCATCTACCAGTGAGAGAATAACGTACAGAATTTACTACTGATAGAAGAACGTACAACATCTACCACTTGCAAAAGAACGTAGAGCATCTGTGATTGGTAGAAGAACGTAGAGCATCTATGATTGGTAGAAGAACGTTTAGCATATACCACTGGTAGAAGAACTTACACTATTTACCACTGGCAGAAGAACGAACAACATCTACCACTGGTATAAGAACGTACAATATCTACCACTGGTAGAACAGAGTACATCATTTACCATTGATAGAAGAACGTACAGCATCTACCACTGGCAGAAGAACGTACAGCTTCTGCCATTGGTAAAGGAACGTAGAGTATCTTCCACTGGTAGAAGGACGTACAGCATGTACCATTGATAGAAGAACGTACAGTATCTACCACTGGTAGAAGAAGGTATAGCATCAACCACTGGTAGAAGAACGTACAGCATCTACTACTGATAGAAGAACGTACTGCATCTACTAGTGTTAGAAAAATGTTCAGTATTTACCACTGCTAGAAGAACGTACAACATATTCCGGAGGGTAATGAACGTACAGCATTCACAAGTTGTAAAAGTAAGTACAGCATCTACCACTGGTAGAAAAACGTATAGCGTCTACCACTAGTAGAAGAACGTACACCCTCTACCACAGGTAGAAGAACGAACAGCATCTACCAGTGGTAGAAGAATATGCAGAATCTACCACTGGTAGAAGAACGTACAGCATTTAACACTGCTAGAAGATCTTACAGCATCTGCCTTTGGTAGAAGAACGTAAAGCATATGCCATTGGTAGAAGAATGTACAGCATCTACCATTGGTTGAAGAATGTACAGCATCTACCATTGGTAGAAGAACGTACAGCATCTACCACTGGTATAAGAACGTACAGCGTCTACTACTGATAGAAGAACGTACAGCATCTACTAGTGTTAGAAGAACGGACAATATTTACCACTGCTAGAAGAACGTGCAGCATACATATTTCGGTGGGAAATGAACGCACAGCATTTACAAGTGGTAAAAGAATGTTCAGCATCTACCACTGGTAGAAGAACGTATAGTATCTACTACAAGTTTAAGAACGTACACCTACTACTGGTAGAAGAATGTACAGCATCTACCAATGGTAAAAGAACATACAGCATCTATCAGTGGTAAAAGAACGTACAGCATCTACTACAGGTAGAATCCAGTAGAATTTTGTTTTCGCCTCAGCATCTCAAACTTGGTCTTACGGAGCACTTAGTAAAGGTTATGGATAGAAATTTGCCAGCGTTTAGGGACCTGGGTGGGAGATCAAGGGTCAGTGAGTTCAAGAATGCTGTTTTCGTCGATCCTCTGATTCGCAAGGTGTTAAGAGACAAGCAGCTTGACCACTTTCTCGGTGAAGGCAAGATAACAGGTTGTAATGCTTTCCTGCTGGAAGCAACCAACTTTCTAGGAATAATCAACAGCAAAACCTCTCCATATTCTGTCATCAAATAGTATGCGATATGTCTTTAAAGATACATATGCTCCACCACTCTCACTCACCTCCGGCGCAGTGAGTGATGAGCACAGCAAACGTTTCCATCGAGATATTTTAGCGACAGAGAAATAATGCCAAGCTAAAGTTAAGCTATGTTGACGGACTATTGCTGTACGGTAACAAGAGATGCCACAACAATTGTATACAAGCGATAAGTGAGGAGGTTTCGTGTTTAATCGAGGTAAGCTGTGCTCTGTGTCATCAATATTGTGTGTAATACAAGAAAAACGTAAGACAGGGAAACCATAAACAGTCAAGCGTTCTCAAGATCATTTCCGTATCCAGCATCTCAAAATCCTGAAAAGAAAAACATTACACCTCTGAAACACAAGCCAGATTTCTTGAACAATGTCATATCTTATCGAGGGAAACGGCGATCAATTACAAAAAATGAATAACAGATATTAAAAGTAAGATAGAGAAAGTAATATTCCTAAATGACTTATGTAATGTGTATTTGTATTTACACACAAAAGTAATATAAATGTCCACTTCCTGTGAAAAATGATATATCTTGCTTTACCTAGGAAGTTGATAACGACCATATAAGTACTTCTTCATCGTGCGCAGAGTTGAATGTGGTATCTTTGGTGCACCTGCTGGATCCAGACACGCACACTCGCCTCCAGTACCCAGGCGAAGAACTGGCGCTGGTCATGGAGTGTCCATACCTGGTGGATGACCACGCTCGCAGTGTGGGTGCCTGGCTGGGGAGCATGTGGCCTGCAGAACCTAAGGCACACTGCATGGTTACAATCTGGGACACTGACCTCACAGGTAAGTTGTGTGTTCAGGACTGTAACCATCCGTACCTCACAGGTAAGTTGTAAGTTCAGCACTAACACCATCTGCACCTCACAGTTTAGTTGTGTGATCACCGGTATCACTATCTGTACTTCATAGGTAAGTTGTGTGTTCAACAGTGTCACCATCTGTACCTCACCGATAAGTTGCGTTTTCAGCACTGTCACCATTTGTACCTCAGAGGTTAGTCGTTTGTTCAGCACTGTCACCATCTGTACCTCACAGGTAAGTTTTGTGTTCAGCACTATCACCAACTCTACCTCACAGGTAAGTTGAGTGTTCAGCACTGTCACCATCTGTACCTCACACGCAAGTTGTTTTCAGCACTGTCACCAACTCTACCTCACAGGTAAGTTGAGTGTTCAGCACTCTCACCATCTGTACCTCACACGCAAGTTGTTTTCAGCACTGTCACCAACTCTACCTCACAGGTAAGTTGAGTGTTCAGCACTCTCACCATCTGTACCTCAGAGGTTAGTTGTTTGTTCAGCACTGTCACCCTCTGTGCCTCACAGGTTAGTTGTGTTCAGTACTGTTAACATGTGAACCCCAAAGGTACGTTTTGTGTTCAGCAATGTCACCATCTGTACCTTACAGGTAAGTTGCGTGTTCAGCACTGTCACCATCTGTTCCTCACACGTAAGTTTATGTTCAGCATTTTCAACATCTGTACCTCACAGTTTAGCTGTGTGTTCAGCACTTTCACCATCTGTACCTCAGAGGTTAGTTGTATGTTAAACACTGTCACCATCTGTACTATACATGTGAGATGTATGTTCAACACTGTCACTATCTGTACCTCATAGGTGACTTGTGTTTTCAGCGCTGTTACCGTCTATGCCTCACAAGTAAGTTTTGTGTTCATTAGTCACCATCTGTAACTTAGAGGTTAGTTGTGTGTTCAGCACTGTCATCATCTGTTCCTCATAGGTAAGTTTTGTGTTCAGCACTGTCAACATCTGTACCTCACAGTTTAGCTGTGTGTTCAGCACTATCAACATCTGTACCTCACAGTTTAGCTGTGTGTTCAGCACTTTAAACATCTGTACTACAGAGGTTGGTTGTGTGTTCAGGAAAGGCAACATCTATACATCACAGGTTAGTTGTATCTTCAGCACTGTTCCCATCTGTACCTCACATGTTAGTTCTGTGTTCACCACTTACACCATCTCTACCTCAGATGTTAGTTGAGTGTTCAGCACAGTCACCATCTATACCTCACAGGGTAATTGTGTGTTCATCACTGCCACCATCTGTACCTTACAGTTTAGTTTTGTGTTCAGTACTGTCTTCGTCTGTACCTCACAGGTTAGTTGTCTGTTCAGTACTGTCATCCGAATATACCTAACAGGTTAGTTGTGTGTTCACCACTGTCTCCATATGTACCTCACAAGTTAATTGTGTGTTCAGCACAGTCACCATCTGTACCTCAAAGGTAGGTTGTGTCTTCAGCACTGTTACCATCTGCACCTCACAGATTAGCTGTGTGTTCAGCACTATTACCATCTGTTCCTCAGAAGTTACTTGTGAGTTCAGCAATGTCACCATCTGTACCTAAGAGGTTGGTTGTGTCTTCAGCACTGTCACCATCTATGCCTCGCACGTTAATTGTGTGTTCAGCACTGTCAATATCTGTACCCCACATGTTAGTTGTGTGTTCAGCACTATCATCATCTGTACCTTCCAGGTAATTGGTGTGTTCAGCACTGTCACAAAATATACCTCACAGTTTAGTTGTATGTTCAGCAATGTCTCCATGTGTATTTCACAGGTAAGTTGTGTGTTCTACTCTGTCATCATCCGTACCTCATAGATACGTTGTGCGTTCAGCACTGTCAACATCTGTTCCTCACGGGTTAGTTTTGTGTTCAGCACTGTCACCAAATATACCTCACAGGGTAGTTGTGTGCTCAGCACTCTCTGTACCTCACAGGAAAATTGTGTTCTACACTGTCATCATCTGTACCTCACAGATAATCTATGTGGTCAGCACTCTCACCATCTGTACCTCACAGGTAAGTTGTGTCTAGCACTGTCACCTTGTGTACCTTACAGGTGAGTTGTGTGTTTAGCACTGTCGCTATGTGTTCCTCAGGGCTTGTGTGATCAGCATTGACACCATCTGCACCACATAGGTAAGTTGTGTGTTCAGGAATGTCACCATCTGTACCCCAGAAGTTAGTCTTGTGTTCAGCACTGTCACCATCTGTACCTCAAAGGATAATTGCGTGTTCAGCATTGTCACCATCTGTACCTCACATGTTAGTTGTGTGTTCCGGACTCTCACCAAATATACCTGACAGGATAGTTGCGTGTTCAGTACTGTCACCATCTGTACCTCACAGGTTAATTGTGTTCAGCACTGTCACCATCTGTACCTCTGAGGTACGTTGTCTTTTCAGCACTGTCACCTCTATGCCTCAGACGTAAGTTGTGTTTTCAGCACTGTCATCACCAGTACCTCACAGGTAAGTTGTGTGTTCATCACTGTCAGCATCTGTACCCCAGAGGTTATTTGTGTGTTCAGGACTGTCAACATCTATACCTCAGATGTGAGTTGTATGTTCTTATGTGTCAACATCTGTACCTTCCAGGTTACATGTGTTCAGTACTGTCATCATCTGTACCTCACTTGTTAGTTGTGTGTTCTGCGATTTCAGAATCTCTACCTCACAAGTATGTTGTGTTTTTAGCATCAACACCATCTGTACCTCACAGGTATATTGTGTGTTCAACACTGTCACCATATGTAATTCAGAGGTTAGTTGTGTTCAGTACTGTCACCATCTGTACCTCACATGTTAGTTGTGTGTTCTGCAGTGTCACCATCTGTACATCACAGGACATTGGTGTGTTCAGCACTGTCAATATCTGTACTTCATATGTTAGTTGTGTGTTCATCACTGTCACCATCTGTACATCACAGGACATTGGTGTGTTCAGCACTGTCACCATTTATACTTCACACGTTAGTTGTGCGTTTAGCACTGCACCATCTGTAACTCACAGGTTAATAGTGTGCTCAGCACTGTCGCCATCTATACCTCAGAGGTTAGTTGTGTGTTCAGCACTGTCAGCATCTGCACCTCGCTGGTTAATTGTGTGTTTAGCACTGTCACCATCTGTACCTCACAGGTTACTTTTGTGTTTAGCACTCCCAATATAAGCACTTCACAGGTTATTTGTGTGTTCAGCACTGTCACCATATGTGCGTCGCACTTTAGTTGCGTGTTCAGCACTCTCACCATCTGTACTTCACACGTTAGTTCTTAGTTCATCACTGTAGCCAAATTTATCTCACAGGTTAGTTGTGTGTTCAGCACAGTCATCATCTGTACCTCATAGGTTAATGCGTGTTCATCACTGTCACCATCTTTACCTCATAGGTTAGTTTTGTGTTCACCTCTGTCACCATCTGTACCTCACAGGTTAATTGTGTGTTCAGCACTGTCGCAATATATACCCCAGAGTTTAGTTTTATGTTCAGTACTGTCACCATGTGTAACTCATATGTAATTTGTGTTTTCTACACTGTCACCATCTGTACCCCACAGATAGGTTGTCGAGCACTGTCACCATCCTTACATCACTGGTAACTTGTGTGTTCAGCACTCTCATTATCTGTAAACCACAGGCTAGTTTTGTGCTCAGCACTGTTACCATCGGTATCTCACAAGTATGTTGTATGTTCAGCACTGTTACCATCGGTAAATCACAAGTATGTTGTACGTTCAGCACTGTCACAATATGAACCTTAAAAGGATATTTGTGTGTTCAGTACTGGTACCATCTGTACCTACGAGGTAAATTGTACGGTCTGATGTGTCACCATCTGTACCGTGGAGGTTAATTGTATGGTCTGATGTGTCATCATCTGTACCTTTCAGGTTATTGATGTGTTCAGCACTTTCACCATCTATACATCAGATGTTAGTTGTGTGTTCAGCACTGTCACCATCTGAACCTTACAGGACAGTTGTGTGTTCATCACCTTCACCATCTATACCTCATAAGTATATTGTGTTTTCTGCTCTGACACCATCTCTACTTCTCAGATATATATTGTTTTCAACACTGTCACCATATGTACCTCACAGGTTAAATGTGGGTTCACTACTGTCACCATCTATACCTCACAGGTTAGTTGTGTTCTGCAGTGTCACCTTCTGTACCTCACAGGTTAGTTATGTGTTCAGCACTGTCGACATCTGTACCTCACATATTAGTTGTATGTTCAGCACTGTCACCATCTATACCTCACAGGTTATTGGTGTGTTCAGCACTGTCGCAAAATATACCTCACAGGTTAGTTCAGCACTGTCTCCTTGTGTATTTCACAGGTAAGTTGTGGGTTCTACACTGTCATCATCTGTACCTCACAAATAATTCACGTGCTCACCACTGTCACCATCTGTACCTCAGGGAAGTTGTGTGTCTAGCTCTGTCAACATATGTACCTTACAGGTAAGTTGTGTGTTTAGCACTGTCAACATATGTTCCTCACAGGCCAGTTGTGTGATCAGCACTGTCACTATCTGCACCTCACAGGTAAGTTGTGTGTTCAGGAATGTCACCGTCTGTACCCCAGAGGTTTGTCGTGTGTTCAACACTGTCACATTTGTACCTCATAGGATAGTCGTGTGTTCAGCACTTTTACCATCTGTACCTCACATGTTAGTTGTATGAGCAGCACTGTCACCATTTGTACCTCACAGCATAGTTGTGTGTTCAGCACTGTCAGCATCTGCACCTCGCTGGTTAATTATGTGTTCAGCACTGTCACCATCTGTAGCTCAGACGTTATTTGTGTGTTCAGCAGTGTCCCCAACTGTACCTCACAGGTTGAATGTAGGTTCAGTACTGTCACCATCTGTACCTCACAGGTTAGTTGCGTGTTCACCACTGTCACCATCTGTACCTCACAGTTAAGTTGTGTGTTCAGCAGTGTCACCATCTGTACCTCACAGGTAAGTTGTTTGTTCAGCACTGTCACCATCTTTACTTCACAGGTTAGTTGTGTGTTTAGTACTGTCACCATGTGTGCCTCACAGGTTAATTGTCTGTTCAGCACTGTCACCATCTATGCCTCAGAGGTTATTTGTGTGTTTAGCAATGTCACCATCTGTACCTCACAGGTTAGTTGTTTGTTTATCACTCTACCCAACTATATATCATAGGTTAGTTGCGTGTTCAGCACTGTCACCATCCGTACCTCACAGGTATATTGTATGTTCAGCACTGTTACCATCTTTACCTCACAGGCTATTTTTGTGTCAGCTCTGTCACCATATTTACCTCACAGATTAGTTGTATGTTCAGCACTGTCACAATATATACATCAGAGTTTAGTTTTATGTTCAGTACTGTCACCATGTGTAACTCACAGATAAGTTGTCTGTCCATCACTCTCACCGTCTGTATCTCACGGGTAATTTGTGTGTTCAGCACTCTTACCATCTGTACCTTACTGGTTAGTTGTGTGTTTAGCACTGTTACCATATGTATCTCAAAGTATGTTCTATTTTCAGCACTGTTGCCATCTGTACTTCATAGTTAAGTTGAGTGTTCAGCACTCTCACAATATGTACCTCAGAGGTTATTTGTGTGTTCAGTACTGTCATAATCTGTACCTTGGAGGTTAGTTGTATGTTCTGATGAGTCACTATCTGTACCTTTCAGGTTAGTTATGTGTTCTGCACTGTCACTATCTGTACCTCACATGTTAGTTGTGTGTTCAGCATTGTCACCATCTGAACCTTACAGGAAAGTTGTGTGTTCAGCATTTTCACTGTCTCTACCTCACAAGTGTGTTGTGTTTTCAGCACATGACACCATCTGTACCTCAGATAATTTATGTGCTCCACACTATCACCATATGTACCTGAGAGGTTAGTTGTGTGTTCAGTACTGTCACATTCTGTACCTCACAGGTAAGTTGTGTGCTCAGCAATGTCACCATCTTTACCTCATAGGTACGTTTTGTGTTCTACACTGTCACCATCTTTACCTCGAAGATAATTTGTGTGCTCAGCACTGTCACCATCCGTGCCTCACAGGTAAATTGTGTGTCTAGCACTGTCACCATGTGTGCCTGACAGGTTAGTTGTGTGTTTAGCACTGGTTGTCACCATCTGTTCCTCACAGGAAGTTGTGTGAACAGCACTGTCACCATTTGCACGTCACAGGTAAGTTGTGTGCTCAGGAATGTCACCATCTGCACCCCACTGGTTAGTCGTGTGTTCAGCACTGTCGCCATCTGTACCTCATAGGATATTGGTGTGTTCAGCATTGTCAACATCTGCATTTCATTGGTTAGTTGTGTGTTCCGGACTCTCACCAAATATACCTCACAGGATAGTTGTGTGTTCAGCGCCGTCACCATCTGTACCTCACATGTTAGTTGTGTGTGCAGCACTGTCACCATCTGTGCCTCACAGGATAGTTGTGTGTTCAATACTGTCAAAAATATGCCTTACAGGTTAGTTGTATGTTCAGCACTGTCTCCATCTGTACTTCACAATTAAGTTTTTTGTTCTACACTGTCACTATCTGTACCTGTCAGATAAGTTGGGTATTCTGCACTGTCACCATGTGTACCTAATAGGTTAGTTATGTGTTCAGCACTGTTAACATCTGAACTTTATAGATTAGTTATGTGTTCAGCAATGTTACCATCTGTACCTCATATGTATGTTGTATGTTCAGCACTAACACCATCTGTACCTCAGAGGTAAGCTGTGTGTTCATCAGTCACCATATGTACCTCAGAGGTTAGTTGTGTGTTCATTACTGTCACCATCTGAACCTTCCTGGTTAGTCATTTCTTCTGCAGTATCACCATCTGTACCTGGCAGGTAAATTGTGTTTTCAGCACTGTCACAAAATATACCTAACAGGATAGTTTTAATGTTTAGCACTGTCTTCATCTGTACCTCACAGGTAATTTGTGTGTTCTATACCGTCACTATCTGTACCTCACAGAAAATTTGTGTGTTCAGCACTATCACTATCTGTACCTCACACGTAAGTTATGTATTCAGCACTGTCACCATCTGTACCTCACATGTACGTTGTGCGTTCAACACTGTCACACTCTGCACCTCACAGGAAAGTTGCGTGTTCAGCACTTTCACCATCAGTACCTCTCAGGTTAGTTGTGTGTAAAACACTGTCACTATCTATGCATCATAGGAAAGTTGTGTTCAGCCCTTTCATCATCAGTACTTCACAGGTTAGTTGTATGTTCACCATTGTCACCATTGTCACCATCTGTACCTGACAAGTTAGTCGTGTTCATCACCGTCACGTTTTGTACCTCATAGGTTATTTGTGTTTTCAGCACTGTCACCGTCTGTACCACGCAGGTTATTTGTGAGTTCACCACTATCTCCGTCTGTACTTCATAGTTAAGCTATGTGTTCAGCACTGTCTCCTTCTATACCTCACAGGTAAGTTGTGTGTTCAGCCCTCTCACCATCTGCACTTCATAGCTTAATTGTGTGTTCAACACAGTCACCATCTGTATTTCACAGGTAAATTGTGTGTTCATCACTGTCACCATCTGTACCTCACAAGTAAGTTGTCTGTTCAGCTCTGTCACTGCCTGTACTTCACACTTGTGCTTTCAGTATTGTCACCATCAGTACCTCACAGGTAAGTTGTTTGTTCATCACTGTCAGCATCTGTACTTCAGAGGTTAGTTGTGTGTTTAGTATTTTCAACATCTGTACCTCTCAGGTTATTTGGGTGTTCAATACTATCACCATTTGTACTTCACAGGTAAGTTGTTTGTTCAACACCGTCATCATCTGTTCCTCACAGGTAAGTTTTGTGTTCAGCACTGTCAACATATTCATCTCACAGGTTACCTGTGTTCAGCACTGTCAACATCTGAACTTCATAGTTTAGGTTTGTGTTTACCAATGTCACCATCTGTACCTCATAGGTTAGTTGTGTCTTTAGCACTGTCACCATCTGTACATCACACGTTAGTTGTGTGTTCAGCACAGTCACCATTTGCACCTCACAGGTTATTTGTGTGTTCAGCACTATCACCATCTGTACCTTAGAGGTAGGTAGTGTGTTCAGCACTGTCACCAAATATACCTCACATGTTAGTTATGTATTCAGGACTATCACCATCTGTACCTCATAGGTAAGTTCTGTGTTGTACAATGTCATCATCTGTAACTCATAGATAAGTTGTGTGTTCAGCACTGTCACCATCTGCACCTCACAGGTTACTTGTGTTCATGAGTCACAATATATACCTCATAATTTGATTATATGTTCAGTACTGTCACCATGCGTAACTCACAAGTAAGTTGCGTGTTCTACACTGTCACCATCTGTACCTCACGGGTAAGTTGTGTGTTTAGCACTCACAATATGTACCGCAGAGGTTATTTGTGTGTTCATTACTGTCACCATCTGTACCTCAGAGGTTAGTTATATGTCCTGATGTCACCATCTCTACCTTTCACGTTTGTTATGTATGCAGCACTGTCACCATCTGCACCTCACATATTTGTTGTATGTTCAGCATTGTCACCATCTGAACCTTACAGGAAAGTTGTGTTCAGCACTTTCACCATCTCTGCCTCACAAGTATGCTGTGTTTTCCGCACTGATACCATCTGTATCTCACAGGAAATTTGTGTGTTCAACCCTCTCACCATATGTACCTCAGAGGTTAGTTGTGTGCTCAGTACTGTCACCATCTGTACCTCACATATCAGCTGTGTGTTCTGCAGTGTCACCATCAGTACTTCACCGGTTGGTTCTGTGTTCAGCACTGTCGATATATGTACCTCATATGTTAGCTGTGCGTCCAGCAGTGTTACCATCTCTGCCTCACATGTTATTGATGCGTTCAGCACTGTCACAATATATGCCTCACACGTTAGTTGTATGTTAAGCACTGTCTCCATGTGTAATTCACAAGTAAGATGTGTGTTCTACACTGTCACCATCTGTACCTTACAGATAAGTTGTGTGTACAGCACTGTCACAATCTGTACCTCACAGGTAAGTTGTGTGCTCAGTACTGTCACCATCTGTTCTTCATAGGTTAGTTATGTGTTCAGCTCTGTCACCAAATATCCCTCACAGGGTAGTTGTGTTCAGCGCTGTCACCATCTGTACCTCATAAGTAAGTTGTGTGTTCAGCTCTTTGCCCATTTATACCTCATAGGTTAGTCGTGTGTTCAGCAGTCACCATCTGTTCCTCATATGTAAGGTGTGTGTTCATCACTGTCACCATCTGTTCCTCATATTAAGTTGTGTGTTCATCACCGTCCCCATGTGTAGCTCATAGGAGAGTTATATGTTCAGCGCTGTCACCATCTGTACCTCACACGTAAGTTGAGTTTTCAACACTGTCACCGTCTGTACCTCGCAGTTAATTTTTGTGTTCAGCACTGTCACCATCTGTACCTCACACGTAAGTTGAGTTTTCAACACTGTCACCGTCTGTACCTCGCAGTTAATTTTTGTGTTCAGCACTGTCACCATCTGTACATTAGAGGTTATCTATAAGTTCAGCACTGTCACCATCTGTACCTCAGAGGGTAGTTGTGTGTTCAGTATTGTCACCATCTGAACCTCGCAGGTAAAGTGTGTGTTCAGGAATGTAACCATCTGCACCTCACAGGTAAGTTGTATGTTCAGCAATGTCACCATCTGTACCTCACATGTTAGTTGTGTGTGCAACACTGTCACCATCTGTACCTCACGGGAAAGTTGTGTGTTCAGCACTGTCACCTTCTGTACTTCACTGGTTGGTTTTGTGTTCAACACTGTCACAATCTGTACCTCACAAGAAAGTTGTGTGTTCAACACTGTCACCATCTGCACCTCACAGGTAAGTTGTGTGTTTAGCAATGTCACCATCTGTACCTCACAAGAAAGTTGTGTGTTCAACACTGTCACCATCAGTACCTCAGTGGATAGTTATGTTCACCATTGTCACCATATGTATCTCACAGGTTAGTCGTGTTCAACCCTGTCACCATATGTACCTGTGGGTTCTTTGTGTGTTCATCACTGTCACCATGTGTACCTTATAGGTTATTTGTGTTTTCAGCACTGTCATCATCTGTAACTTACAGGTTAGTTGTGTATTCACTACTATCACCATCTGTACTTCACATGTAAGTAGTGTGTTCAGCACTGTTTCCATGTGTACCTCACAGGTAAGTTGTTTGTTCAGCACTTTCACCTTCTCTACTTTACAAGTTAATTGTGTGTTCAACACTGTCACCCTCTGTACCTCACCGGTAAGTTTTGTGTCCATCACTGTCACCATCTGTACCTCACAGGTTAGTTGTGTGTTTAGTATTGTCACCATCTGTATCTTTCAGGTAAGTTATGTGTTCAGCGCTGTCACCATCTGCACCTTACAGTTAAATTGTTTTCAGCAGTTATCATATCTACCTCAGAGGTTCATTGTGTGTTCAGCACTGTCACGATCTGTACCTCACAGGTTATTTGTGTGTTTACCACTGTCACCACCTGTTCCTCACAGGTTTGTTATGTGTTCAGCACTGTCACCTTCTGTACTTCACGGGTTAGTTGTGTGTTCAGCATTGTCACCAAATATACATCACAGGTTAGTTTCGTATTCAGGACTATCACCATTTGTACCTCATAGGTAAGTTGTCCGTTGTGCAATATCATCATCTGTATCTCATAGATAAGTTGTTTGTTCAGCACTGTCACCATCTGCACTTCAACGTTTAATCGTGGGTTCAGTGCTGTCACCATCTGCACCTCACAGGTAAGTTGTCTGTTCAGCAGTGTCACCATTTCTACTTCACCGGTTAGTTGTGTATTTTGCACAGTCACCATATGTACCTTAGAGGTTAATTGTGTTCATCACTGTCACCATCTGTGTCTCAGAGGTTGGTTTTGTTTTCAGCACTGTCAGCGTCTGCACCTCGCAGGTTAATTGTGTGTTTAGCACGGTCACCATCTGTACCTCACAGGTTATTTGTGTGTTCAGCACAGTCACTATTTGAACCTCACACGTTAGTTTTGTGTTCAGCACTGTCACCATCTGTACCTCACAGGTTAGTTGTGTGTTCATCACTCTCACCAAATATATCTCACAGGTTATACGTGTGTTCAGCACTGCCACCATCTGTACCACACAGGTTAACTGTGTGTTCAGCATTATCACCATCTTTACCTCACAGGTTAGTTTTGTGTTCAGCACTGTCACCATCTGTACCTCACAGGCTAGTTGTGTGTTCACCACTGTCACCATCCGTACCTCAGAGGTAAGCTGTGTGTTCGGCACTATCATCATATATATCTTACAGGGTAGTGTTGTGTTCACCACTATCACCATCTGTACCAGGTAAGTTGTATGTTTAGCACTGTCACCATATGTACCTCACAGGCTAGTTATGTGTTCACCGCTGTCACCGTCTCTACCTCATTGATATGTTTTGTGTTCAGCACTGTCATTTTCTGTAC
This sequence comes from Panulirus ornatus, assembly GCF_036320965.1. Classification (NCBI taxonomy): domain Eukaryota; kingdom Metazoa; phylum Arthropoda; class Malacostraca; order Decapoda; family Palinuridae; genus Panulirus; species Panulirus ornatus. The sequence continues at coordinate 22,831,233 of NC_092269.1, forward strand.
CTCACAGGTAAGTTGTGTGTTCAGCACTGTTACCATGTGCACCTCACAGGTAAGTTGTGCGTCCAGGAATGTCACCATCTGTACCTCACAGATTCGCTTTTTATTCAGCATTGTCACCGTCTGTACATCACAGACTAGTTGTGTGTTCAGCACTGTCACCATCTGCTCCTCACAGGTAAGTTGTGTGTTCAGCACTGTCACCATTTTTTCCTCAGAGGTTAGTTGTGTGTTCAGCATTCTCACTATCTGTACCTTACAGGTTATATGTGTGTTCAGCACTGTAACCATCTGTACCTCACAGGTAAGTTGTGTGTTCCGTACTGTCACCATCTGTACCTTATAGGTAAGTTGTCTGTTCAGCACTTTTACCGTCTGCACCTTACAGGTAAGTTGTGTGTTCAGGTCTGTCACCATCTGTACCTCACATGTTCGTTTTTTGTTCAGAACTGTCACCAACTGTATCTTACAGGTTAGCTGCGTGTTCAGCACTGTCACCAAATATACATCACAGGTTAGTTGTGTTTTAAGTACTGTAACTATATATACCTCACAGGTTAGTTTTGTGCTCAGCACTGTCACCTTCTGTACCTTACAGGTAAGTTATGTGTTCAGTAGTGTCACCATATGTACCTCACAGGTAAGTTGTGTGTTCAGTAGTGTCACCATATGTACCTCACAGGTAAGCTGTGTTCAGTACTGTCACCATATGTACCTTACAGGTAAGTTGTGTGTTTAGTACTGTCACCATATGTACCTCACAGGTAAGTTGTGTGTTCAGTACTGTCACCATATGTACCTCACAGGTAAGTTGTGTGTTCAGTAGTGTCACCTTGTGTACCTCTCAGGTAAGCTGTGTTCAGTACTCACCATATGTACCTCACAGGTAAGTTGTGTGTTCAACAGTTTTTGTACCTGAGGTGTTGTAAGAGTGAGACCCGTGGGGTGTATTGTCACTTATAATGGACACTTATTTGTTCTGTGTTAGCTAACACAGAACAAATGAGTGTCCATTATAAGTGACTTGCTAAACTATTTGAGTTCTGTATTTGTGATCTTTCCTGAGACAGATAAGAAGGACCTCATGGATAGTGACGTTTGGATCCCAAAGTACTGCGTGTATAGATGCGACAGGATTAGATCATGCGCAAGAGTTGGACGATATATATTTGATACTCTTATGACAAATGAACTCTTGAACCTTTCAGATAATGTAGTACTACAAGCACTTATTATTCTCCAGGTTGAAAATCCACAATCTGGTCATTGCATTAATGTATGGACTACCGGATACTAAGGCTCTAAACCCCAGACCGAAATATTCATGTCTTAGAAGACCTCAAGTTAACACATTTAATATGAACATGGGAAAATATTGGTGACAATGGCGACACTGAGAGATGAACAGCCACATAACGCGAGTTATTCAAATGGTGACAAATTCTTGTTTAGTTAACACATAACGAGACCAACCAGAGGAAGTAACACCCTAGACTTAATGTTCACAATGACGCTGGAACTAGTATGTGAAATCAACATTGAAGACCGAGCTCGTATACTATGATCAGAACGTGTTCGAAGTAAGAATAAGGCTGAACCACCGAGGCAGAACACCGTAACCCTAAAGGTGTTTTCAGCCATTTCAATTTTAGTAGAAAACGTTATAAACTGGGCGAATGTGATCACTGAGATGTCGGCAACACAATGGGGAACGTTACTAAATACGAAAACAGAGGAGGAATGTGTATATGATATAACCACTTTAGTACTGCAAACATGCAGTAGCAGACACATATGACCGCGACAAGAAAACACAGAAGCTCTAAAGTAGAACAAGTAGGATGAGGACTCGACGAGAGGCGGAAAAGAATTGCAGACCTAAAGAAGCCATAGATCAGCCAGCAAAGTCAAGAAAAACCTGTCAAGTAAATTACCGGAAATAGAAGACAAAGAATACCATATAAAACACAAGAAAAAGCAGAATAGGACAAGACCATAAATGAGATCAGAAATAACGCAAATCCAGGACCACAAACTGCATTGGCTGAGAAAAACAGGTGTTTTGACAGGTGACAGTGACTGCCACATGAGTGAGGTTTTAATAAGGCATCATGAATCAGTGAGCCAAAAACAAATTTAGGATATATGAACCAACAGACTCCTGTCCATGGTAGATATCATCACCCAGCATAACATATGAAGAAGACCAGCGAAATCATGCTCCTACACTTAACCCCAGGTCAGTACACACACCAAATATCATTATGAGAAAATGTTTATATTTTGTCGTCGTCCCCAAGAGTCTGGAACGGACTCACATCGCTCCAGAAAACTAGCTACACTTAACAATGCACATTATTGAAATCTGTGAAGGTGTTCTAGTATGTAAACTGAATGATTTTATAGAAGCGAACAATGTATATAATACGTGACAATATAGAGTTAGAGCGGGAAGATCTAGCCTGACCACTATGACACGATTTTTGATGCTCTGGAAAATAATGAAATGCTGACGTGATTCATAGGGACTTTGCAGAAGCATTTGACAGATGTGACCATTAAGTTATGGCACATAAATTGCGGGAAGATAGGAGTAATCGGAAAATTGGAAGATGGATATACAATCTTTTTAATAAACAGATGACAACACATAGTTGTAAATCACAGTAGAATTCTCACTGCACTTTTGCCCGTCCTGTTCTTAAATCTTATATCTAACTTTGATACCAAAACGAGTCAGTTTGACATTATCTTTCGCAGATGTTACAAGAATAAATAAAAAGTCATATCTATAGAGGGAGCTGAGAGGCTGCACAGAGATTTAAACAAAGTCTTCTACTGGGCAACCAAGAACATCATGCTTTCCAATATGGATAACTTTCACGTCCTTCGGCATGGGGAACTGAAGTCAATACAGAACAGTGAACAGATACGTGCGTTATCATAATGTCGAACACCTGGGGTCAATAATGTTTAACCGTCAGCAAACACGCTACAACAACTGTTGTCTCATGCAGAAGGACAGACCTTCAAGACAAACTAATGATGTTATTCAAGTCGTCAGTTCTTTCATCAACTGATATTACTGCGCTACAGACGAAATCAAGAAAGTATACAGAGATCTTTCAAAGGCCATATTGATATGATAAAGGCTTGAAATGATCAAAAACTGTTGAATCTCTTGCGGCTATACTCCCGGAAGCGGAGACGAGATAGGTATATCATCATCTATACTTAAAAAACCCTGAAAGGTATGGTTCCCAATATACATTCGTATATAACATCCTACTGGTATTACAGGAATAAAAGACTAAAATACTATCTCTGAAATCGAAAGGTGTGATTAGTACAAAAACGGAGAACACCTTAAACATCTGGAGCCCAGGTCTTCCAAACCTTGTCTTCTATCATTAGAAACAGCAGGGGATGTCACTATACAGAATTTTAAGAGTGCACTGGACAAGTACCTGCAGAGTGTACCAGACCAGCCAGACTATGTGGACCTCAAGGCTTCGGCTTCCAACGGTTTGGTCGAACAGCGGCCTAACCCAATAGCCTGTTTTTAGACCGGGCTGTGGGGCTAGAAGACCCTCGAAGATTTCACGTGTTAAAAGATATGGTGCGCCTGCTAAACGACACCTGCTGGGTGGTGGCACCACAATGAACCTACTGCCACACGCCATGAACTTGTTGGGGTGGGGGACCACAAGCGTTACATCACACACCAGCTAGAAGGCACCTTATACCTGCTGAATGGTGGCCCTAGACAAGTGTTAGAAGACTTCATAAGCCTGCTAGGAGACACCAGTTAATTGTGGGAGAAGACACATGCTAGAAGACATCATATACATATTATAAGACATGCATCTGCCAGGAGACGCCAGGATGTATGATGTTAGAGAACATGATACAACTACACCTGCTAGATACTGGCACCACACATGTGTTCGATGACATCTTACACCTAGCACTGAACACCATAACCCTGCTGGGTTGGTTTCACAACATAAGTCTTAGGAAACATCACACACCTGCTGGGACACACCATACACTTGGCTGGTGGTGTCACACACGTGTTAGAAAACATTATATATCTGCTAAGGGACACTACACATATGCTGGATGGTGACAACACACACGTCTTAGAGGATCTGATACACCTGCAAGGAGGCATCGGGCACCTGATGGGTGATACCCTAACATACACCTCACATGTGGCTGGAAGCACCACCTTTACATGAGCAATATAAACCTACTTGGAAGCTGCGCACATCTGCTTGGAGGCACCAGACACCTGATAGCTAGTATCTCGTACCTTCTTGCTAACAGTACACCTTTGCGGGGCTCAATACACATGCTAGTTGGTACTATACATTTGCAGTGAAGGATCATACATATGCTAGGACGCACCATACGTTATAACTGTCAATGCAAACAGTCACTGTAGATAATTCTGCCAAGCGAACAATATAGAAAGAGGTCAGTAACTGGTTTCCAGCTTACTGTAATGATAGATATGATAACATAGTATATGTGAGGGTGAGAGCAAACCTAACCTAGTGACCGAGATTGTCATAAGTGCTCTCTGTCTTCCTCCCACAGCTACAGGGATCGAGATGTTGCTGAGGAGCTTTGTGGCCACACTTCCTGCCGACCTTACAAACCAGGCGGGGCCCTCGTCCTCCCAGGGTCCTGCTTCCAGCAAGGACCTGGGGAATCTTGTGGCCTCACGTCCTGACGACCTTACAGACCAGGCGGGGCCCTCGTTCTCCCAGGGTCCTGCCTCCAGCAAGGACCTGGGGAATCTTGTGGCCTCACGTCCTGACGACCTTACAGACCAGGCGGGGCCCTCGTCCTCCCAGGATCCTGCTTCCAGCAAGGACCTGGGGAATCTTGTGGCCACACTTCCTGCCGACCTTACAAACCAGGCGGGGCCCTCGTCCTCCCAGGATCCTGCTTCCAGCAAGGACCTGGGGAATCTTGTGGCCTCACGTCCTGACGACCTTACAGACCAGGCGGGGCCCTCGTCCTCCAGGATCCTGCTTCCAGCAAGGACCTGGGGAATCTTGTGGCCTCACGTCCTGACGGTCTAGCGGGCAGGAAAAGGTCCTTGTCACCGCCAGATGCTGCTAACAGGAAGAAGCTGATGATACTCAGTAACGACGAGAGTGACACAAGAGTTGGTGAGAGTGGTGACACAAGAGGTGGTGAGAGTGGTGACACAAGAGGTGGTGAGAGTGGTGACACAAGAGGTGGTGAGAGTGGTGACACAAGAGGTGGTGAGAGTGGTGACACAAGAGGTGGTGAGAGTGGTGACACAAGAGGTGGTGAGAGTGGTGACACAAGAGGTGGTGAGAGTGGTGACACAAGAGGTGGTGAGAGTGGTGACACAAGAGGTGGTGAGAGTGGTGACACAAGAGGTGGTGACTTGGGGGAGACCTTGAGCGAGGGGAGTGAGTCTCAGTCTGACTCACAAGTATTCCTCGACATATTGACGATATACACAGAGCGGGTTATCTGCCAGGAGGACGAGCAGAGGTTGGAGACCTTATCAAGGTCACACGGTATTGTGGAACTGTGCATCTCAGATTATGATTCGAAAACTAAGGGACTCGTGAAGACAAATCAATCGGACTAGAATGAAGAACAGTAAAATTGTTTAATGATAGAAAGAATAGAAGAAAAAAATCAAGAGTTACGTTTCGCCTCTCACTAACCCCTGACTTTACTCCCAAGACATTCCCAAACCACTCTTCCCCTTTACCCTTGAGCTTCGTTTCACTCAGAGCCAAAACATCCAGGTTCCTTTCTCAAACATACCACCTGTCTCTCCTTTTTTCACAACTTGGTTACATCCACACACATTTAGACATATATATATATATATATATATATATATATATATATATATATATATATATATATATATATATATATATTTTATTTATTTGTTTTGCTTTGTCGCTGTCTCCCGCGTTTGCGAGGTAGCGCAAGGAAACAGACGAAAGAAATGGCCCAACCCACCCCCATACACATGTATAGACATAAACGTCCACACACGGAAATATACATACCTATACGTCTCTTGTACAGATATATATACACACACAGACACATACTTATATACCCATGCACACAATTCACACTGTCTGCCTTTATTCATTCCCATCGCCACCTCGCCGCACATGGAATACCATCCCCCTCCGCCCTCATGTGTGCGAGGTAGCGCTAGGAAAAGACAACAAAGGCCCCATTCGCTCACACTCAGTCTCTAGCTGTCATGCAATAATGCCCGAAACCACAGCTCCCTTTCCACATCCAGGCCCCACCATGGAAAGTTCTGTGTATGGGGGTGGGTTGGGCCATTTCTTTCGTCTGTTTCCTTGCGCTACCTCGCAAACGCGGGAGACAGCGTCAAAGGAAAATAAATAAATATAAATATATATATATATATATATATATATATATATATATATATATATATATATATATATATATATATATACAGAGAAGAGGTAGTAAAAGCTTTGCGGAAGATGAAAGCCGGCAAGGCAGCAGGTTTGGATGGTATTGCAGTGGAATTTATTAAAAAAGGGGGTGACTGTATTGTTGACTGGTTGGTAAGGTTATTTAATGTATGTATGACTCACGGTGAGGTGCCTGAGGATTGGCGGAAAGCTTTCATAGTGCCATTGTACAAAGGCAAAGGGTATAAGAGTGAATGCTCAAATTACAGAGGTATAAGTTTGTTGAGTATTCCTGGTAAATTATATGGGAGGGTATTGATTGAGAGGGTGAAGGCATGTACAGAGCATCAGATTGGGGAAGAGCAGTGTGGTTTCAGAAGTGGTAGAGGATGTGTGGATCAGGTGTTTGCTTTGAAGAATGTATGTGAGAAATACTTAGAAAAGCAAATGGATTTGTATGTAGCATTTATGGATCTGGAGAAGGCATATGATAGAGTTGATAGAGATGCTCTGTGGAAGGTATTAAGAATATATGGTGTGGGAGGCAAGTTGTTAGAAGCAGTGAAAAGTTTTTATCGAGGATGTAAGGCATGTGTACGTGTAGGAAGAGAGGAAAGTGATTGGTTCTCAGTGAATGTAGGTTTGCGGCAGGGGTGTGTGATGTCTCTATGGTTGTTTAATTTGTTTATGGATGGGGTTGTTAGGGAGGTGAATTCAAGAGTTTTGGAAAGAGGGGCAAGTATGAAGTCTGTTGGGGATGAGAGAGCTTGGGAAGTGAGTCAGTTGTTGTTCGCTGATGATACAGCGCTGGTGGCTGATTCATGTGAGAAACTGCAGAAGCTGGTGACTGAGTTTGGTAAAGTGTGTGAAAGAAGAAACTTAAGAGTAAATGTGAATAAGAGCAAGGTTATTAGGTACAGTAGGGTTGAGGGTCAAGTCAATTGGGAGGTGAGTATGAATGGAGAAAAACTGGAGGAAGTAAAGTGTTTTAGATATCTGGGAGTGGATCTGTCAGCGGATGGAACCATGGAAGCGGAAGTGGATCATAGGGTGGGGGAGGGGGCGAAAATTCTGGGAGCCTTGAAGAATGTGTGGAAGTCGAGAACATTATCTCGGAAAGCAAAAATGGGTATGTTTGAAGGAATAGTGGTTCCAACAATGTTGTATGGTTGCGAGGCGTGGGCTATGGATAGAGTTGTGCGCAGGAGGATGGATGTGCTGGAAATGAAATGTTTGAGGACAATGTGTGGTGTGAGGTGGTTTGATCGAGTAAGTAACGTAAGGGTAAGAGAGATGTGTGGAAATAAAAAGAGCGTGGTTGAGAGAGCAGAAGAGGGTGTTTTGAAATGGTTTGGGCACATGGAGAGAATGAGTGAGGAAAGATTGACCAAGAGGATATATGTGTCGGAGGTGGAGGGAACGAGGAGAAGAGGGAGACCAAATTGGAGGTGGAAAGATGGAGTGAAAAAGATTTTGTGTGATCGGGGCCTGAACTTGCAGGAGGGTGAAAGGAGGGCAAGGAATAGAGTGAATTGGAGCGATGTGGTATACCGGGGTTGACGTGCTGTCAGTGGATTGAATCAGGGCATGTGAAGCGTCTGGGGTAAACCATGGAAAGCTGTGTAGGTATGTATATTTGCGTGTGTGGACGTATGTATATACATGTGTATGGGGGTGGGTTGGGCCAATTCTTTCGTCTGTTTCCTTGCGCTACCTCGCAAGCGCGGGAGACAGCGTCAAAGCAAAAAAAAAAAAAAAAAAATATATATATGTATATATATATATATATACATATATATATATATATATATATATATATATATATATATATATATATATATATATATATATATATATATATATATATATATATATATATATATATATATATATATTTTCTCTTTTCTTTCAAACTATTCGCCATTTCCCGCATTAGCAAGGTAGCGTTAAGAACAGAGGACTGGGCCTTTGAGGGAATACCCTCACCTGGCCCAATTCTCTGTTCCTTCTTTTGGAAAATTGAAAAAAAAAAAAAAAAAAAACGAGAGGGGAGGATTTCCAGCCCCCTGCTCCCTCCCCTTTTAGTCGCCTTCTACGACACGCAGGGAATACGTGGGAAGTATTCTTAATCCCCTATCCCCAGGGATAATATATATATATATATATATATATATATATATATATTTTTTTTTTTTTTTTTTTTTTTTTATACTTTGTCGCTGTCTCCCGCGTTTGCGAGGTAGCGCAAGGAAACAGACGAAAGAAATGCCCCCCCCCCCCCCATACACATGTACATACGTCCACACACGCAAATATACATACCTACACAGCTTTCCATGGTTACCCCAGACGCTTCACATGCCTTGATTCAATCCACTGACAGCACGTCAACCCCTGTATACCACATTGCTCCAATTCACTCTATTCCTTGCCCTCCTTTCACCCTCCTGCATGTTCAGGCCCCGATCACACAAAATCTTTTTCACTCCATCTTTCCACCTCCAATTTGGTCTCCCTCTTCTCCTCGTTCCCTCCACCTCCGACACATATATCCTCTTGGTCAATCTTTCCTCACTCATTCTCTCCATGTGCCCAAACCATTTCAAAACACCCTCTTCTGCTCTCTCAACCACGCTCTTTTTATTTCCACACATCTCTCTTACCCTTACGTTACTTACTCGATCAAACCACCTCACACCACACATTGTCCTCAAACATCTCATTTCCAGCACATCCATCCTCCTGCGCACATCTCTATCCATAGCCCACGCCTCGCATCCATACAACATTGTTGGAACCACTATTCCTTCAAACATACCCATTTTTGCTTTCCGAGATAATGTTCTCGACTTCCACACATTTTTCAAGGCTCCCAAAATTTTCGCCCCCTCCCCCACCCTATGATCCACTTCCGCTTCCATGGTTCCATCCGCTGACAGATCCACTCCCAGATATCTAAAACACTTCACTTCCTCCAGTTTTTCTCCATTCAAACTCACCTCCCAATTGACTTGACCCTCACCCCTACTGTACCTAATAACCTTGCTCTTATTCACATTTACTCTTAACTTTCTTCTTCCACACACTTTACCAAACTCAGTCACCAGCTTCTGCAGTTTCTCACATGAATCAGCCACCAGCGCTGTATCATCAGCGAACAACAACTGACTCACTTCCCAAGCTCTCTCATCCCCAACAGACTTCATACTTGCCCCTCTTTCCAGGACTCTTGCATTTACCTCCCTAACAACCCCATCCATAAACAAATTAAACAACCATGGAGACATCACACACCCCTGCCGCAAACCTACATTCACTGAGAACCAATCACTTTCCTCTCTTCCTACACGTACACATGCCTTACATCCTCGATAAAAACTTTTCACTGCTTCTAACAACTTGCCTCCCACACCATATATTCTTAATACCTTCCACAGAGCATCTCTATCAACTCTATCATATGCCTTCTCCAGATCCATAAATGCTACATACAAATCCATTTGCTTTTCTAAGTATTTCTCACATACATTCTTCAAAGCAAACACCTGATCCACACATCCTCTACCACTTCTGAAACCGCACTGCTATTCCCCAATCTGATGCTCTGTACATGCCTTCACCCTCTCAATCAATACCCTCCCATATAATTTACCATATGATACAGCGCTGGTGGCTGATTCATGTGAGAAACTGCAGAAGCTGGTGACTGAGTTTGGTAAAGTGTGTGGAAGAAGAAAGTTAAGAGTAAATGTGAATAAGAGCAAGGTTATTAGGTACAGTAGGGTTGAGGGTCAAGTCAATTGGGAGGTGAGTTTGAATGGAGAAAAACTGGAGGAAGTGAAGTGTTTTAGATATCTGGGAGTGGATCTGGCAGCGGATGGAACCATGGAAGCGGAAGTGGATCATAGGGTGGGGGAAGGGGCGAAAATTCTGGGGGCCTTGAAGAATGTGTGGAAGTCGAGAACATTATCTCGGAAAGCAAAAATGGGTATGTTTGAAGGAATAGTGCTTCCAACAATGTTGTATGGTTGCGAGGCGTGGGCTATGGATAGAGTTGTGCGCAGGAGGATGGATGTGCTGGAAATGAGATGTTTGAGGACAATGTGTGGTGTGAGGTGGTTTGATCGAGTGAGTAACGTAAGGGTAAGAGAGATGTGTGGAAATAAAAAGAGCGTGGTTGAGAGAGCAGAAGAGGGTGTTTTGAAGTGGTTTGGGCACATGGAGAGAATGAGTGAGGAAAGATTGACCAAGAGGATATATGTGTCGGAGGTGGAGGGAACGAGGAGAAGAGGGAGACCAAATTGGAGGTGGAAAGATGGAGTGAAAAAGATTTTGTGTGATCGGGGCCTGAACATGCAGGAGGGTGAAAGGAGGGCAAGGAATAGAGTGAATTGGAGCGATGTGGTATACCGGGGTTGACGTGCTGTCAGTGGATTGAATCAGGGCATGTGAAGCGTCTGGGGTAAACCATGGAAAGCTGTGTAGGTATGTATATTTGCGTGTGTGGACGTATGTATATACATGTGTATGGGGGTGGGTTGGGCCATTTCTTTCGTCTGTTTCCTTGCGCTACCTCGCAAACGCGGGAGACAGCGACAAAGTATAAAAAAAGAAAAAAAAAAAAAAAATATATATATATATATATATATATATATATATATATATATATATATATATATATATATATATATATATATATATATATACATATATATATATATATATATATATATATATATATATATATATATATATATATATATATATATATGGAAAGGATCACAATTTTGCGCGTGATCAAGTATTCCTATGAATCCACGAGGAAAATAAAACACGATAAATTCCCCAGTGCACTTTCGTGTAAAAATCACATAATCATGGGGTACACAAGAGAGAAATATAACAGTCAGTTGATACACATCGAAGAGACGAAGCTAGGACGCCACTTGGTAAATCACATGTTTACTAAATGATGTCCTAGCTTCGTCTCTTAGATGTATATCAAGTGACTGCTATATTTTTCCCTTATGTCTCCCCTAATGATGTGATTATTACACGAAAGTACACCTGGGAACTTATCGTGTTTCATTTTTCACGTGGACTCAGAGGAATATGCCTTGATTCAATCCACTGACAGCACGTCAGCCCCGGTATACCACATCGCTCCAATTCACTCTGTTCCTTGCCCTCCTTTCACCCTCCTGCATGTTCAGGCCCCGATCACACAAAATCTTTTTCACTCCATCTTTCCACCTCCAATTTGGTCTCCCTCTTCTCCTTGTTCCCTCCACCTCCGACACATATATCCTCTTGGTCAATCTTTCCTCACTGATCCTCTCCATGTGCCCAAACCACTTCAAAACACCCTCTTCTGCTCTCTCAACCACGCTCTTTTTATTTCCACACATCTCTCTTACCCTTACGTTACTCACTCGATCAAACCACCTCACACCACACATTGTCCTCAAACATCTCATTTCCAGCACATCCATCCTCCTGCGCACAACTCTATCCATAGCCCACGCCTTGCAACCATACAACATTGTTGGAACCACTATTCCTTCAAACATACCCATTTTTGCTTTCCGAGATAATGTTCTCGACTTCCACACATTCTTCAAGGCCCCCAGAATTTTCGCCCCCTCCACCACCCTATGATCCACTTCCGCTTCCATGGTTCCATCCGCTGCCAGATCCACTCCCAGATATCTAAAACACTTCACTTCCTCCATTTTTTATCCATTCAAACTCACCTCCCAATTGACTTGACCCTCAACCCCACTGTACCTAATAACCTTGCTCCCATTCACATTCACTCCCAACTTTCTTCTTCCACACACTTTACCAAACTCAGTCACCAGCTTCTGCAGTTTCTCACATGAATCAGCCACCAGCGCTGTGTCATCAGCGAACAACAACTGACTCACTTCCCAAGCTCTCTCATCCCCAACAGACTTCATACTTGCCCCTCTTTCCAAAACTCTTGCATTTACCTCCCTAACAACCCCATCCATAAACAAATTAAACAACCATGGAGACATCACACACCCCTGCCGCAAACCTACATTCACTGAGAACCAATCACTTTCCTCTCTTCCTACACGTACACATGCCTTCCATCCTCGATAAAAACTTTTCACTGCTTCTAACAACTTTCCTCCCACACCATATATTCTTAATACCTTCCACAGAGCATCTCTATCAACTCTATCATATGCCTTCTCTAGATCCATAAATGCTACATACAAATCCATTTGCTTTTCGAAGTATTTCTCACATACATTCTTCAAAGCAAACACCTGATCCAAACATCCTCTACCACTTCTGAAACCACACTGCTCTTCCCCAATCTGATGCTCTGTACATGCCTTCACCCTCTCAATCAATACCCTCCCATATAATTTACCAGGAATACTCAACAAACTTATACCTCTGTAATTTGAGCACTCACTCTTATCCCCTTTGCCTTTGTACAATGGCACTATGCACGCATTCCGCCAATCCTCAGGCACCCCACCATGAGTCATACATACATTAAATAACCTCACCAACCAGTCAACAATACAGTCACCCATTTTTTTAATAAATTCCACTGCAATACCATCCAAACCTGCTGCCTTGCCTGCTTTCATCTTCCGCAAAGCTTTTACTACCTCTTCTCTGTATATATATATATATATATATATATATATATATATATATATATATATATATTGGAAAGGATCACAATTTTGCGCGTGATCAAGATATTCCTATGAGTCCACGGGGAAAATGAAACACGAAAAGTCCCCAAGTACCCTTTCGTGTAATAATCATATCATCAGGGGAGACACAAGAAAGAAATATAACAGTCAGTTAATATTCATCGAAGAGACGAAGCTAGGACGCCGTTTGGTAAACATGTGATTGCTCAAAACATACAACGAGCGTTCATAAACGTATCATTTTACAAATCTTTTCAACAGTAAGGTTATCTAATTTGTGCAGACCATCACTAATATTAAGATTATAATTCTTTGTGTATCTAATAACAGAAGATTCAATGATATTTCTCTTGGTAATAGAGCTAGAGTTAACAACTGAGATGGGGTTACTCCAGTCAATACAATGAGCATAGTTTTTAACATGATTAAACAAGGCATTTGATTCTTGTCCCGTTCTTATACTATATTTATGTTGCTTAAGTCTAACAGAAAGATCCTTACCAGTCTGACCAACATAAAATTTATCACAGTTTCCACAAGGAACTTCATAGATGCACCCAAGAGAATTTTCTGGTGAATTCCTGATTAAGATATTCTTTATAGTTTTAGTGTTGCTAAAGGCAACATTTACATTAAAGGACTTAAGCAACATGGGAAGGAAAGTGAAATTATTATTAAAAGAGAAAACTAAAAGATTCTTGGTGTCAATGGGAGGTCTGGGCTCAACTCTATAAAATGATTTCTTTGCTAACTTAAGGGATTTATCAATGAAAGATCTAGGGTACTTTAACTTAAATCCAATAGAATATATCTTCTCAAACTCATCATCAAGAAACTCTGGACTGCAAATACGTAATGCCCTAAGGAAAATAGATTGAAATGATGATAATTTAACTTTGTCATGATGTGATTATTGCACGAAAGTGCACTTGGGAACTTTTCGTGGTTCATTATCCCCGTGGACTCATAGGAATACATATATATATATATATATATATATATATATATATATATATATATATATATATATATATATATATATATGTATATATATATATATATATATATATATATATATATATATATATATATATATATATATATATATATATATATATATATATATATATATATATATATATATATATATATATATATATATACATATATATATATATATATATATATATATATATATATATATATATATATATCGCGAGGAATACGTGGGAAGTATTCTTTCACCCCTATCCCCAGGGATAATATACACATATATATACATATACACATACACACACATACACATACATACGCACATATACACACACACACACCTACATATATATACATATGAAAAATGTAAGAAACAATTTAGAGAACTGAAACTTCTAGCTTGAAGTGAATGAAAAAAAATGAATGTCACATAATGGTTCAACCTCTGGCTATGGAAAAAAGGAAATGTATAATTTATTTACACAAAGAAGAGGTAGTGAAAGCTTTGCGGAAGATGAAAGCCGGCAAGGCAGCAGGTTTGGATGGTATTGCAGTGGAATTTATTAAAAAAGGGGGTGACTGTATTGTTGACTGGTTGGTAAGGTTATTTAATGTATGTATGACTCATGGTGAGGTGCCTGAGGATTGGCGGAATGCGTGCATAGTGCCATTGTACAAAGGCAAAGGGGATAAGAGTGAATGCTCAAATTACAGAGGTATAAGTTTGTTGAGTATTCCTGGTAAATTATATGGGAGGGTATTGATTGAGAGGGTGAAGGCATGTACAGAGCATCAGATTGGGGAAGAGCAGTGTGGTTTCAGAAGTGGTAGAGGATGTGTGGATCAGGTGTTTGCTTTGAAGAATATATGTGAGAAATACTTAGAAAAGCAAATGGATTTGTATGTAGCATTTATGGATCTGGAGAAGGCATATGATAGAGTTGATAGAGATGCTCTGTGGAAGATATTAAGAATATATGGTGTGGGAGGAAAGTTGTTAGAAGCAGTGAAAAGTTTTTATCGAGGATGTAAGGCATGTGTACGTGTAGGAAGAGAGGAAAGTGACTGGTTCTCAGTGAATGTAGGTTTGCGGCAGGGGTGTGTGATGTCTCCATGGTTGTTTAATTTGTTTATGGATGGGGTTGTTAGGGAGGTAAATGCAAGAGTTTTGGAAAGAGGGGCAAGTATGAAGTCTGTTGGGGATGAGAGAGCTTGGGAAGTGAGTCAGTTGTTGTTCGCTGATGATACAGCGCTGGTGGCTGATTCATGTGAGAAACTGCAGAAGCTGGTGACTGAGTTTGGTAAAGTGTGTGAAAGAAGAAAGTTAAGAGTAAATGTGAATAAGAGCAAGGTTATTAGGTACAGTAGGGTTGAGGGTCAAGTCAATTGGGAGGTGAGTTTGAATGGAGAAAAACTGGAGGAAGTGAAGTGTTTTAGATATTTGGGAGTGGATCTGGCAGCGGATGGAACCATGGAAGCGGAAGTGGATCATAGGGTAGGGGATGGGGCGAAAATTCTGGGGGCCTTGAAGAATGTGTGGAAGTCGAGAACATTATCTCGGAAAGCAAAAATGAGTATGTTTGAAGGAATAGTGGTTCCAACAATGTTGTATGGTTGCGAGGCGTGGGCTATGGATAGAGTTGTGCGCAGGAGGATGGATGTGCTGGAAATGAGATGTTTGAGGACAATGTGTGGTGTGAGGTGGTTTGATCGAGTGAGTAATGTAAGGGTAAGAGAGATGTGTGGAAATAAAAAGAGCGTGGTTGAGAGAGCAGAAGAGGGTGTTTTGAAGTGGTTTGGGCACATGGAGAGGATGAGTGAGGAAAGATTGACCAAGAGGATATATATGTCGGAGGTGGAGGGAGCAAGGAGAAGAGGGAGACCAAATTGGAGGTGGAAAGATGGAGTGAAAAAGATTTTGTGTGATCGGGGCCTGAACATGCAGGAGGGTGAAAGGAGGGCAAGGAATAGAGTGAATTGGAGCGATGTGGTATACCGGGGTTGACGTGCTGTCAGTGGATTGAATCAGGGCATGTGAAGCGTCTGGGGTAAACCATGGAAAGCTGTGTAGGTATGTATATTTGCGTGTGTGGACGTATGTATATACATGTGTATGGGGGGGTTGGGCCATTTCTTTCGTCTGTTTCCTTGCGCTACCTCGCAAACGCGGGAGACAGCGACAAAGTATAAAAAAAAAAATATATATATATATATATATATATATATATATATATATATATATATATATATATATATATTTATATAAAGCGAGATATACATAAGTATACGTATGTAAGTAGGAGAGATAGCCAGAGAGCGTTATTGGATCACGAGTTAATTGACAGGCGCGCGAAAGAGAGACTTTTGGATGTTAATGAGCTTAGAGGTGCAACTGGAGGGATGTCTGATCATTATCTTGTGGGGGTTAAGGTGAAGATTTGTATGGGTTTTCAGAAAAGAAGAGTGCATGTTGGGGTGAAGAGGGTGGTGAGAGTAAGTGAACTTGGGAAGGAGACTTGTGTGAGGAAGCACCAGGAGAGAATGAATACAGAATGGAAAAAGGTGAGAACAATGGAAGTAAGGGGAGTGGGGGAGGAATAGGATGTATTTAGGGAATCAGTGATGTATTGCGCAAAAGATGATTTTGGCATGAGAAGCGTGGAGGGTGGGTTGATTAGAAAGGATAGTGAGTGGTGGGATGAAGAAGTAAGGTTATTAGTGAAAGAGAAGAGAGAGGCATTTGGACGATTTTTGAAGGGAAAAAATGCATTCGAGTTGGAGATGTACAAAAGAAAGAGACAGGAGGTGAAGAGAAAGGTGCAAGATGTGAAAAAGAGGGCAAATGAGAATTGGGGTGAGGGAGTATCAATAAATTTTAGGGAGAATAAAAAGATGTTCTGGAAGAAGGTAAATAAAGTGCTTAAGACAAGGGAGCAAATGGGAACTTCAGCAAAGGGCGCTAATGGGGAGGTGATAACAAGTAGTGGTGATACGATAAGGAGATGGAGTGAGTATTTTGAAGGTTTGTTGAATGTGTTTGATGATAGAGTGGCAGATATAGGGTGTTTTGGTCGAGGTGGTGTGCAAAGTGAGAGGGTTAGGGAAAATGATTTGGTAAACAGAGGTAGTAAAAGCTTTGCGGAAGATGAAAGCCGGCAAGGCAGCAGGTTTGGATGGTATTGTAGTGGAATTTATTAAAAAAGGGGTTACTGTATTATTGACTGGTTGGTAAGGTTATCTAATGTATGCATGACTCATGGTGAGGTGCCTGAGGATTGGCGGAATGCGTGCATAGTGCCATTGTACAAAGGCAAAGGGGATAAGAGTGAGTGCTCAAATTACAGAGGTATAAGTTTGTTGAGTATTCCTGGTAAATTTTATGGGAGGGTATTGATTGAGAGGGTGAAGGCATGTACAGAGCATCAGATTAGGGAAGAGCAGTGTGGTTTCAGAAGTGGTAGAGGATGTGTGGATCAGGTGTTTGCTTTGAAGAATGTATGTGAGAAATACTTAGAAAAGCAAATGGATTTGTATGTAGCATTTATGGATCTGGAGAAGGCATAAGATAGAGTTGATAGAGATGCTCTGTGGAAGGTATTAAGAATGTATGGTGTGAGAGGCAAGTTGTTAGAAGCAGTGAAAAGCTTTTATCGAGGATGTAAGGCATGTGAACTTGTAGGAAGAGAGGAAAGTGATTGGTTCTTAGCGAATGTAGGTTTGCGGCAGGGGTTTGTGGTGTCTCCATGGTTGTTTAATTTGTTTATGGATGGGGTTGTTAGGGAGTTGAATGCAAGAGCTTTGGAAAGAGGGGCAAGTATGAAGTCTGTTGTGGATGAGAGAGCTTGGGAAGTGAGTCAGTTGTTGTTCGCTGATGATACAGCGCTGGTGGCTGATTCATGTGAGAAACTGCAGAAGCTCGTGACTGAGTTTGGTAAAGTGTGTGAAAGAAGAACGTTGAGAGTAAATGTGAATAGGAGTAAGGTTATTAGGTACAGTAGGTTTGAGGTGTCAAGTCAATTGGGAGGTAAGTTTGAGTGGAGAAAAACTGGAGGAAGTGAAGTGTTTTAGATATCTGGGAGTGGATTTGGCAGCGGATGAAACCATGGAAGCGAAAGTAAACCATAGGGTGGGGGAGGGGGCGAAAATTCTAGAATCCTTGAAGAATGTGTGGAAGTCGACAACATTATTCCGGAAAGAAAAATGGGTATGTCTGAAGGAAGAGTGTTTCCAACAACGTTGCATAGTTGCGAGGCGTTGGCTATGGATAGAGTTATGCGCAGGAGGGTGGATGTGCTGGAAATGAGATGTTTGAGGACAATATGTGGTGTGAGGAGGTTTGATCGAGTAAGTAATGTAAGGGTAAGAAAGATGTGTGGAAATAAAAAGAGTGTGGTTGAGAGAGCAGAAGATGGTGCTTTGAAATGGTTTGGTCATATGGAGAGAATGAGTGAGGAAAGATTGACAAAGAGGATATATGTGTCAGAGGTGGAGGGAACGAGAAGTGGGAGACCAAATTGGAGTTGGAGAGATGAAGTGAAAAAGATTTTGAGTGATTGGGGCCTGAACATGCAGGAGGGAGAAAGGCGTGGAAGGAATAGAGTGAATTGGAATGATGTGGTATACCGGGGTCGACGTGCTGTCAATGGATTGAACAAGGGCATGTGAAGCGTCTGGGGTAAACCATGGAAAGTTCTGTGGGGCCTTAATGTGGAAAGGGAGCTGCGGTTTCGGTGTATTATCATATGACAGCTAGAGTCTGAGTGTGAAAGAATAAGGCCTTTGTTGTCGTTTTCTTAGCGCTACCTCGCGCGCATTTGGGGGGAGGGTTTTGTTATTCCATGTGTGGCGAAGTGGCGATGGAAATGAATAAAGGCAGACAATATGAATTATGTATATGTGTGTATATGTATATGTCTGTGTGTGTATATATATGTATACATTGAGATGTATAGGTAGGTATATTTGCGTGTGTGGACGTGTATGTATATATATGTGTATGTGGGTGGGTGTGGCCATTCTTTCGTCTGCTTCCTTGCGCTACCTCGCTAACGCGGGAGACACCGACAAAGCAAAAAAAAAAAAAAAAAAAAAATATATATATATATATATATATATATATATATATATATATATATATATTCATATATATATATATATATATATATATATACATTTTTTTTATTTATTTATTTATTTTGCTTTGTCGCTGTGTCCCACGTTTACGAGGTAACGCAAGGAAACAGACGAAAGAGATGGCCCAAACCACCCACATACACATGTATATACATACACGTCCAAACACGCAAATATACATACTTATACATCTCAATGTATACATATATATACACACACAGACATATACATATATACCTATGATCATAATTCATACTGTCTGCCTTTATTCATTCCCATCGCCACCCTGCCACACATGGAATAGCAACACCCTCCCCCTCACGTGTGCGGGATAGTGCTAGGAAAAGGCAACAAAGGCCCCCTTCGTTCAAACTCAGCATCTAGCTGTCATGTAATAATGCACTGAAACCACAGCTCCCTTTCCACATCCAGGATCCACAAAACTTTCCATGGTTTACCCCAGACGCTTCACATGCCCTGGTTTAATCCATTGACGGCAATTCGACCCAGGTATACAACATCGTTCCAATTCACACTATTCCTTGCACTCCTTTCACCCTCCTGCATGTTCAGGCCTCGATCACTCAAAATCTTTTTCACTCCATGTTTCCACCTCCAATTTGGTCTCCAACTTCTCGTTCCCTCCACCTCTGACACATATATCCTCTTGATCAATCTTTCCTTACACATTCTCTCCATGTGACCAACCCATTTCAAAACACCCTCTTGTGCTCTCTCAACTACACTCTTTTTATTACCACACATCTCTCTTACCCTATTATTACTTACTGGATCAAACCACCTTACATCACATATTGTCCTCAAACATCTCATTTCCAGCACACCCACCCTCCTGCTCATAACTCTATCCATACCCCACGACTCGCAACCATACAACATTGTTGTAGCCATTATTCCTTCAAACGTACCCATTTTTGCTTTCCGATATAATGTTCTCGACTTCCACACAATCTTCAAGTCTCCCAGAATTTTCGCCCCACCCTCACCCTATGATTCACTTCCGCTTCCATGGTTCCATCCACTGCCAAATCCACTCCCAGATATCTAAAACACTTCACTTCCTTCAGTTTTTCTCCATTCAAACTGACCTCCCAATTGGCATGACCCTCAACCCTACTGTACCTAATAACCTTACTCTTATTCACTTTTACTCTCAACTTTCTTCTTTCACACACTTTACCAAACTCAGTAACCAGCTTCTGCAGTTTCTTACATGAATTAGCCACCAGCGCTGTATCACCAGCGAACAACATCTGACTCACTTCCAAGGCTCTCTCATCCACAACGGACTGCATACTTGCCCCTGTTTCCAGAACTCTTGCATTCACCTCCCTAACAACCCCATCCATAAATGAATTAAAGAAACATGGAGACATCACACACCCCTGCCATTTTATATATATATATATATATATATATATATATATATATATATATATATATATATATATATATATATATATATATATATATATATATATATATTTTTTATTTTTTTTTCTTTCTTTTAAACTATCCGCCATTTCCCGCATTAGCGAGGTAGCGTTGAGAGCAGAGGACTGGGCCTTTGTGGAATATCCTTACCTGGCCCCCCTCTGTTCCTTCTTTTGGAAAATTAAAAAAAAGAAAAAAAAAAACGAGAGGGGAGGATTTCCAGCCTCCTGCTCCCTCCCCTTTTAGTCGCCTTCTACGACACGCAGGGAATACGTGGGAAGTATTCTTCATCCCCTATCCCCAGGGATAATATATATATATATATATATATATATATATATATATATATATATATATATATATATATATATATATATATATATATATATATAATCGTACTATTCGCCATTTCCCGCATTAGCGAGGTAGGGTTATGAACAGAGGACTGGGCCATAGAGGGAATATCCTCACCTGGCCCCCTTCTCTGTTCCTTCTTTTGGAAAATTAAAAAAAAACGAGACGGGAGGATTTCCAGCCACCCGCTCCCTCCCCTTTTAGTCGCCTTCTACGAAACGCAGGGAATACGTGGGAAGTATTCTTTCTCCCCTATCCCCAGGGATAATATATATATATATATATATATATATTCTTTTCTTTTCTTTCTTTCAAACTATTCGCCATTTCCCGCGTTAGCGAGGTAGCGTTAAGAACAGAGGACTGGGCCTTTTTTGGAATATCCTCACCTGCCCCCCTCTGTTCCTTCTTTTGGAAAATTAAAAAAAAAACGAGACGGAAGGATTTCCAGCCCCCCGCTCCCTCCCCTTTTAGTCGCCTACTACGACACGCAGGGAATACGTGGGAAGTATTCTTAATCCCCTATCCCCAGGGATGATATACATATATATATATATATATATATATATATATATATATATATATATATATATATATATATATATATATATATATATATATATATATATATATATTACAACACAACTTTTAAAGGGAAAGTAAATGTTTATAGCTGTGTTACTGGAGTGATAGTTTTCATACATGGTGCTCTGACAAGAAAATAGTGAAATTGGAAAAGAATGTAGCTTAGACACTGAAGCTTATTCTTTCATTGAAATGTGAACAAATGGAGCATTTTTCAAAGTGATAGAGATGGAAAGCAAAAAGGTGTTTTTCATGAATGTACTGGAAAAGTTGAGGTCCAGATAAACTTTTGGTCTGTCAAGGCTTTATTATGGCGGATGACCAACTACCTACCCTCATGTATCCAAGATATGGTTATACTTTGTGTAGTGAAGATAATTGAGAAACGTCATAAGCCAATATTCCAGTTTCATGATAAGAGAAGAAGTGGACCAGGCAGTATGATACAGTGGTTAAATTGACGAAAACTACTATTGATGTTTGTGTAAGTAAATTATACATTTCCCTTTTCCATAGCCAGAGGTTCAACCATTGTGTGACATTCATTTTTCATTTCATTTCAAGCTAGAAGTTTCAGTTTTCTAAATTATTTCTTACATTTTTCATCCTCCTCGTAGACTCACATTGGGGTGTCTAAATGTGTGTGGATGTAACCAAGATGTGAAAAAAGGAGAGATAGGTAGTATGTTTGAGGAAAGGAACCTGGATGTTTTGGCTCTGAGTGAAACGAAGCTCAAGGGTAAAGAATACGTTTGGGAATGTCTTGGGAGTAAAGTCAGGGGTTAGTGAGAGGACAAGAGTAAGGGAAGGAGTAGCATTACTCCTGAAACAGGAGTTGTGGGAGTATGTGAAAGAGTGTGAGAAAGTAAATTCTCGATTGATATGGGTAAAACTGAAAGGTGATGGAGAGAGATGGGTGATTATTGGTGCATATGCACCTGGGCATGAGAAGAAAGATCATGAGAGGCAAGTGTTTTGGGAGCAGCTGAATGAGTGTGTTAGTGGTTTTGATGCAAAAGACCGGGTTATAGTGATGGGTGATTTGAATACAAAGGTGAGAAATGTGGCAGTTAAGGGAATAATTGGTATACATGGGGTGTTCAGTGTTGTAAATGGAAATGGTGAAGAGCTTGTAGAAATATGTGCTGAAAAAGGACTGGTGATTGGGAATACCTGGTTTAAAATGCGAGATATACATACGTATACGTATGTAAGTAGGAGAGATGGCCAGTGAGCGTTATTGGATTACGTGTTAATTGACAGGCGCGCGAAAGAGAGACTTTTGGATGTTAATGTGCTGAGAGGTGCAACTGGAGGGATGTCTGATCATTATCTTGTGGAGGCGAAGGTGAAGATTTGTATGGGTTTTCAGAAAAGAAGAGTGAATGTTGGGGTGAAGAGGGTGGTGAGAGTAAGTGAACTTGGGAAGGAGACTTGTGTGAGGAAGTACCAGGAGAGACTGAGTACAGAATGGAAAAAGGTGAGAACAATGGAAGTAAGGAGAGTGGGGGAGGAATGGGATGTATTTAGGGAATCAGTGATGGAGTGCACAAAAGATG
>NC_092269.1:22859479-22871809 GCF_036320965.1 Panulirus ornatus
TAAAAAGATGTTCTGGAAGGAGGTAAATAAAGTGCGTAAGACAAGGGAGCAAATGGGAACTTCAGTGAAGGGCGCAAATGGGGAGGTGATAACAAGTAGTGGTGATGTGAGAAGGAGATGGAGTGAGTATTTTGAAGGTTTGTTGAATGTGTTTGATGATAGAGTGGCAGATATAGGGTGTTTTGGTCGAGGTGGTGTGCAAAGTGCGAGGGTTAGGGAAAATGAGTTGGTAAACAGAGAAGAGGTAGTAAAAGCTTTGCGGAAGATGAAAGCCGGCAAGGCAGCAGGTTTGGATGGCATTGCAGTGGAATTTATTAAAAAAGGGGGTGACTGTATTGTTGACTGGTTGGTAAGGTTATTTAATGCATGTATGACTCATGGTGAGGTGCCTGAGGATTGGCGGAATGCGTGCATAGTGCCATTGTACAAAGAGAAAGGGGATAAGAGTGAGTGCTCAAATTACAGAGGTATAAGTTTGTTGAGTATTCCTGGGAAATTATATGGGAGGGTATTGATTGAGAGGGTGAAGGCATGTACAGAGCATCAGATTGGGGAAGAGCAGTGTGGTTTCAGAAGTGGTAGAGGATGTGTGGATCAGGTGTTTGCTTTGAAGAATGTATGTGAGAAATACTTAGAAAAGCAAATGGATTTGTATGTAGCATTTATGGATCTGGAGAAGGCATATGATAGAGTTGATAGAGATGCTCTGTGGAAGATATTAAGAATATATGGTGTGGGAGGCAAGTTGTTAGAAGCAGTGAAAAGTTTTTATCGAGGATGTAAGGCATGTGTACGTGTAGGAAGAGAGGAAAGTGATTGGTTCTCAGTGAATTTAGGTTTGCGGCAGGGGTGTGTGATGTGTCCATGGTTGTTTAATTTGTTTATGGATGGGGTTGTTAGGGAGGTGAATGCAAGAGTTTTGGAAAGAGGGGCAATTATGAAGGCTGTTGTGAATGAGAGAGCTTGGGAAGTGAGTCAGTTGTTGTTCGCTGATGATACAGCGCTGGTGGCTGATTCATGTGAGAAACTGCAGAAGCTGGTGACTGAGTTTGGTAAAGCGTGTGAAAGAAGAAAGTTAAGAGTAAATGTGAATAAGAGCAAGGTTATTAGGTACAGTAGGGTTGAGGGTCAAGTCAATTGGGAGGTGAGTTTGAATGGAGAAAAACTGGAGGAAGTGAAATGTTTTAGATATCTGGGAGTGGATCTGGCAGCGGATGGAACCATGGAAGCGGAAGTGGATCACAGAGTGGGGGAGGGGGCGAAAATTCTGGGAGCCTTGAAGAATGTGTGAAAGTCGAGAACATTATCTCGGAAAGCAAAAATGGGTATGTTTGAAGGAATAGTGGTTCCAACAATGTTGTATGGTTGCGAGGCGTGGACTATGGATAGAGTTGTGCGCAGGAGGATGGATGTGCTGGAAATGAGATGTTTGAGGACAATGTGTGGTGTGAGGTGCTTTGATCGAGTAAGTAACGTAAGGGTAAGAGAGATATGTGGAAATAAAAAGATCGTGGTTGAGAGAGCAGAAGAGGGTGTTTTGAAATGGTTTGGTCACATGGAGAGAATGAGTGAGGAAAGATTGACCAAGAGGATATATGTGTCGGAGGTGGAGGGAACGAGGAGAAGAGGGAGACCAAATTGGAGGTGGAAAGATGGAGTGAAAAAGATTTTGAGTGATCGGGGCCTGAACATGTAGGAGGGTGAAAGGAGGGCAAGGAATAGAGTGAATTGGAGGGATGTGGTATACCGGGGTTGACGTGCTGTCAGTGGGTTGAATCAAGGCATGTGTATGGGGGTGGGTTGGGCCATTTCTTTCGTCTGTTTCTTTGCGCTACCTCGCAAACGCGGGAGACAGCGACAAAGCAAAAAAAAAAATATATATATATATATATATATATATATATATATATATATATATATATATATATATATATATATATATATATTACCGTTTTAGCGCAAGGAAAATAACGTTAGAATATTCCAAGCTATCCACATACACATATATATACATCTACATCCACACATGTAAATATACATACCGATACATCTCAACGTATACATATATATACACACACAGACATATACATATATATACATGTACATAATTCATACTTTCTACCTTTATTGATTTCCATCGCCACCCCGCCACACATGAAATAACAACCCCTCCCACTGCATGTGCGCGAGATAGCGCTAGGGAAAGACAACAAAGGCCACATTCGTTCACACTTAGTCTTTATCTGTCATATATTATACACTGAAACCACATCTCTTTTCCACATCCAGGCCCCACAGAACTTTCCATGGTTTACCCTAGACGTTTCACATCTCCTGGTTCAATCCATTGAGAGCCAGCCAACCTCGGTATACCACATCGTTCCAATTCACTCTTTTCCTTGCGCGCCTTTCACCCTCCTGCATGTACAGGCCCCGATCACTCAAAATCTTCATCATTCCATCTTTGCACCTCCAATTTGGTCTCCCACTTCTCGATCCCTCCATCTCCGACACGTATATCCTCTTGGTTAATCTTTCCTCACTCATTCTCTCTATGTGACCAAACCATTTCAAAACACAAACAAAACAAAAACACAAATCTGCTCTCTCATCCACACCCCTTTTATTACCAAACATATCTCTTACCCTGTTATTACTTACTCGATGAAACCACCTCACACCACATATTGTCCTCAGACATCTCATATCCAGCACATCCACCCTCCTCCGCAGAACTCTATCTATAGCCCACGCCTCGCAACCACATAACATTGTTGGAACCACCATTCCTTCAAACATACCAATTTTTGCTTTCCGAAATAATGTTGTCGACTTACACACATTCTTCAACGCTTCCAGAAATTTCGTCCCTTCCTCCAGCCTATGTTTCACTTCCGCTTCCATGGTTCCATCCGCTGCCAAAACCACTCCAAGATATCTAAAACACTTCACTTCCTACATTTTTTTCCATTCAAACTTACCTCCTAATTGACTTGTCACTCAACCCTACTGTACGTAATAACCTTGCTCTTATTCACATTTACTCTCTGCTTTCTTCTTTCACACACTTTACCAAACTCAGTCACCAGCTTCTGCAGTTTCTCACACGAATGAGCCACCAGCGATGTATCATCAGCAAACAACAACTGACTCACTTCCCAAGCTCGTTCATCCACAACAGACTGTATACTTGCCCGTCTTTCCAAAACTCTTTCATTTACCTCCCTAACAACCTCATTCATAAACAAATTAAACAACCATGGAGACATCACACACCCCTGCCGCAAACCAACATTCACTGAGAAAGAATCACTTTCATCTCTCCTACACGTGCACATGCCTTACTTTCTCGATAAAAACTTTTCACTTCTTCTAACAACTTGCCCCCCACGCCATATATTCTTAATACCTTCCAAAGAGCATCTCTATCAACTCCATCATATGCTTTCTCCAGATCCGTAAATGCTACATACAGATCCATTTGTTTTTCTAAGTATTTTTCATCTTCTTTCTTGAAAGCAAACACCTGATCCACACATCCTTTACTACTTCTTAAACCACACTGCTCTACCCTAATCTGATGCTCTGTACATGCTTTCACCCTTCTCAATCAATCCCCTCCCATGTAATTTCCCAGGAATACTCAACAAACTTACTTTTATCCCCTCTGCCTTTGTACAATGGCATTATGCAAGCATTCCTCCAATCCTCAGGCACCTCACAATGACTCATACATACATTAAATAACCTTACCAACCAGTCAACAATACAGTCGTTGAGAAAATGAAACACGATAATTCCCTAAGTGCACTTTCGCGTAATGATCGCATCATCACGTGAGAATCAAGAGAAAAATACACATCCCATGATGTGGAACGAAGAGACTTAGCTGGGACGCCATTAGATAATCATGTAATTGTCCAAAACAGCCAGCGAATGTATCATAAACTTATTGTGTGGACAAGAAGATGAATTGTTAAGAAATTTTATCTACGATAAAGTTATCCAATTTACATATACCTTCATTAATATTAAGGCTATAATTCTTTGTGTATTTAATAATACAAGATTCATTGATAATTTTCTTGGTACTGGAATTAGAGTTGATAACTGAGATGGCATTACTACGGTCAATGCAATAATCATATCTTTTTAACGTGATTAAACAAGACATTTGATTCTTTTTCTGTTCTTACACTATATTCATGTTGTTTAAGTCTAATAGAAAGGTCCTTACCAGTCTGCCCAACATAAAACTAAACACGATTTCTGCATGGCACTTTATAGATGCTTCCAGGAGAATTTTCTATTGATTTCTGATTAAGATATTCTTCATAGTATAATAGTTGCTGAAGGCAACATTTACTTTAAAGGAATTAAGCAATATGGGTGGTAAAGTAAAATTATTTCAAAAGGTAGAACCATACGATTCTTGTTGTCAATGAAAAGTTTGGGCTTAACTCTATAAGATAATTTCTTTGCTAACTTAAGGGATCTATCAATAAAAGATCTAGGGGACTTTAACTCACATCCAATAGATTACATCTTCTGAAACTCATAATCAATAAACTCCAGATGTAAATACGTAATGTCCTAAGGAACATAGAATGAAATGATGTTGAATTAACTCTGTCATGTTGAGATGAGTAATATTGGATATATGAGCATACACTTGTAGATTTTCTGTATATGATAAACTTAAACTTGTTTCCTTGCCTATAGATTATGCAATTTAAAAATGGTACCATATCATTATTTTGAAAATTAGCATTTGTTGGCCAATCACAAAGAACATCATCTACTTACATACACCAAATTGCATTAGAAGGTAAGATATCCTTTGTATTTTGTTTCAAAAAATTCCAAATAAAGATTACTTAGTACAGGTGAGAGAGGGTTACCCATTGCCATACCAAACTTTTGAGCATAATGTTCTCAATTGAATTTAGATGCATAGTCTTTTATACACAATTTTATCAGTTCAATGAAAATAGACTTTGAAACAGGTTAATGAATATCATCTAAGACATCAAATCTATTTTCTAAATGGTCATCTACTGGAACTTCTGTGAAAAGTGTGGAAACATCAAAGCTAACAAGTTTAAAATCAAAATTAACATTGATATTGTTAAGCTTTTTATCTAGATCTACATTGTTCATGATATTAGAATTTGATATCTTACCCACTAAAAGGGGTTATTTAAGAAACTAATAATTTTGTTTATGTTTTCTAATAAGTCTATACATATATGGCAAATGAAGGATACAAAAATAAAAAACTTTTGATGAGAAAACCATTACCTTTCAACAACAACTTCAGTTCTTTATTGAAATGGGTATTAACTGCTTCTTGGGGATTCTTACTAAGTTCCTCGTGTGGCGGGGTGGCGAAGGGAACGAATAAAGGTAGCAAGTGTGATATATACATGTATATATATGTATATGTGTGTTTGTTTATGTATGTATCCTTTCAAATGTATATGTATGGGTATATGGGTGTGCGGACATTTATGTATATATATGTTTATGTGTGTGGGTTGAGCTATTCCTTCTTTCGTCTGTTTCCTTGCACTACCTTACTAACACGGGAAACAGCGACTAAGTAAATTGAAGAATGTATGTGAGAAATACTTAGAAAAGCAAATGGATTTGTATGTAGCATTTATGGATCTGGAGAAGGCATATGATAGAGTTGATAGAGATGCTCTGTGGAAGGTATTAAGAATATATGGTGTGGGAGGAAAGTTGTTAGAAGCAGTGAAAAGTTTTTATCGAGGATGTAAGGCATGTGTACGTGTAGGAAGAGAGGAAAGTGATTGGTTCTCAGTGAATGTAGGTTTGCGGCAGGGGTGTGTGATGTCTCCATGGTTGTTTAATTTGTTTATGGATGGGGTTGTTAGGGAGGTGAATGCAAGAGTTTTGGAAAGAGGGGCAAGTATGAAGTCTGTTGGGGATGAGAGAGCTTGGGAAGTGAGTCAGTTGTTGTTCGCTGATGATACAGCGCTGGTGGCTGATTCATGTAAGAAACTGCAGAAGCTGGTGACTGAGTTTGGTAAAGTGTGTGAAAGAAGAAAGTTAAGAGTAAATGTGAATAAGAGCAAGGTTATTAGGTACAGTAGAGTTGAGGGTCAAGTCAATTGGGAGGTGAGTTTGAATGGAGAAAAACTGGAGGAAGTGAAGTGTTTTAGATATCTGGGAGTGGATCTGTCAGCGGTGGAACCATGGAAGCGGAAGTGGATCATAGGGTGGGAGAGGGGGCGAAAATTCTGGGAGCCTTGAAGAATGTGTGGAAGTCGAGAACATTATCTCGGAAAGCAAAAATGGGTATGTTTGAAGGAATAGTGGTTCCAACAATGTTGTATGGTTGCGAGGCGTGGGCTATGGATAGAGTTGTGCGCAGGAGGATGGATGTGCTGGAAATGAGATGTTTGAGGACAATGTGTGGTGTGAGGTGGTTTGATCGAGCAAGTAACGTAAGGGTAAGAGAGATGTGCGGAAATAAAAAGAGCGTGGTTGAGAGAGCAGAAGAGGGTGTTTTGAAATGGTTTGGGCACATGGAGAGAATGAGTGAGGAAAGATTGACCAAGAGGATATATGTGTCGGAGGTGGAGGGAACGAGGAGAAGAGGGAGACCAAATTGGAGGTGGAAAGATGGAGTGAAAAAGATTTTGTGTGATCGGGGCCTGAACATGCAGGAGGGTGAAAGGAGGGCAAGGAATAGAGTGAATTGGAGCGATGTGGTATACCGGGGTTGACGTGCTGTCAGTGGATTGAATCGGGGCATGTGAAGCGTCTGGGGTAAACCATGGAAAGCTGTGTAGGTATGTATATTTGCGTGTGTGGACGTGTGTATGTACATGTGTATGGGGGGGGGGGTTGGGCCATTTCTTTCGTCTGTTTCCTTGCGCTACCTCGCAAACGCGGGAGACAGCGACAAAGTATAAAAAAAAAAAAAAAAAAAAAAAAAAAATATATATATATATATATATATATCATTGGCCCAACCAACTCCCATACACATGTATATACATACACGTCCACACACGCAAATATACATACCTATACATCTCAATGTACACATATATATACACACACAGACACATACATATATACCCATGCACGCAATTCACACTGTCTACCTTTATTCATACCCATCGCCACCTCGCCACACATGGAATACTATCCCCCTCCCCCCTCATGTGTGCCAGGTAGCGCTAGGAAAAGACAACAAAGGCCCCATTTGTTCACACTCAGTCTCTAGCTGTCATGCAATGATGCCCGAAACCACAGCTCCCTTTCCACATCCAGGCCCTACACAACTTTCCATGGTTTACCCCAGACGCTTCACATGCCCTGATTCGAACCCACTGACAGCACGTCAACCCCGGTATACCACATCGATCCAATTCACTCTATTCCTTGCCCGCTTTTCACCCTCCTGCATGTTCAGGCCCCGATCACTCAAAATCCTTTTCACTCCATCTTTCCACCTCCAATTTGGTCTCCCACTTCTCCTCGTTCCCTCCACCTCCGACACATATATCCTCTTGGTCAATCTTTCCTCACTCATTCTCTCCATGTGCCCAAACCATTTCAAAACACACTCTTCTACTCTCTCAACCACGCTCTTTTTATTTCCACACATCTCTCTTACCCTTACATTACTTACTCGATCAAACCACTTCACACCACACATTGTCCTCAAACATCTCATTTCCAGCACATACACCCTCCTGCGCACAACTCTATCCATAGCCCACGCCTCGTAACCATACAACATTGTTGGAACAACTATTCCTTGAAACATACCAATTTTTGATTTTCGAGATAATGTTCTCGACTTCCACACATTCTTCAATTCTTCCAGGATTTTCGCCCCCTCCCCCAACCTATGATTCACTTCTGCTTCCATGGTTCCATCCGCTGCCAGATCCACTCCCAGATATCTAAAACACTTTACTTCCTCCAGTTTTATTCCATTCAAACTTACCTCCCAATTGACTTGACCCTCAACCCTACTGTACCTAATAACCTTGCTCTTATTCACATTTACTCTTAACTTTCTTCTTTCACACACTTTACCAAAATCAGTCACCAGCTTCTGCAGTTTCTCACATGAATCAGCCACCAGCGCTGTATCATCAGCGAACAACAACTGACTCACTTCCCAAGCTCTCTCATTCACAACAGACTTCATACTTGCCCCTCTTTCCAAAACTCTTGCTTTCACCTCCCTAACAACCCCATCCATAAACAAATTAAACAACCATGGAGACATCACACACCCCTACCGCAAACCTACATTCACTGAGAACCAATCACTTTCCTCTCTTCCTACACGTACACATGCCTTACATCCTCGATAAAAACTTTTCACTGCTTCTAACAACTTATATTCACCATATATTCTTAATACATTCCACAGGGCATCTCCATCAACTCTGTCATATATAATAAAAGGAGGGGAGGGTTTCCAGCCATCCGCTTTAGTCCCCTTTAGTCGCCTTCGACGACACGTGAGGAATGCGTGGGAAGTATTCTTTCTCCCCAGGGATACGGTAGAAATTGTATATATATATATATATATATATATATATATATATATATATATATATATATATATATATATATATATATATATATATACACATATATATTTTTTTTTTTTTTTGCTTTGTCGCTGTCTCCCGCGTTTGCGAGGTAGCGCAAGGAAAAAGACGAAAGAAATGGCCCAACCCACCCCCATACACATGTATATACATACGTCCACACACGCAAATATACATACCTACACAGCTTTCCATGGTTTACCCCAGACGCTTCACATGCCTTGATTCAATCCACTGACAGCACGTCAACCCCGGTATACCACATCGCTCCAATTCACTCTATTCCTTGCCCTCCTTTC
The DNA here is from genome assembly GCF_036320965.1 of Panulirus ornatus. Lineage (NCBI taxonomy): Eukaryota > Metazoa > Arthropoda > Malacostraca > Decapoda > Palinuridae > Panulirus > Panulirus ornatus. The sequence goes on from NC_092269.1 coordinate 22,868,388, forward strand.
ACCCTCCTGCATGTTCAGGCCCCGATCACACAAAATCTTTTTCACTCCATCTTTCCACCTCCAATTTGGTCTCCCTCTTCTCCTCGTTCCCTCCACCTCCGACACATATATCCTCTTGGTCAATCTTTCCTCACTCATTCTCTCCATGTGACCAAACCATTTCAAAACACCCTCTTCTGCTCTCTCAACCACGCTCTTTTTATTGCCACACATCTCTCTTACCCTTACATTACTTACTCGATCAATCCACCTCACACCACACATTGTCCTCAAACATCTCATTTCCAGCACATCCATCCTCCTGCGCACAACTCTATCCATAGTCCACGCCTCGCAACCATACAACATTGTTGGAACCACTTTTCCTTCAAACATACCCATTTTTGCTTTCCGAGATAATGTTCTCGACTTCCACACATTCTTCAAGGCTCCCAGAATTTTCGCCCCCCCCCCCCCCCCCCCATGATCCACTTCCGCTTCCATGCTTCCATCCGCTGCCAGATCCACTCCCAGATATCTAAAACACTTCACTTCCTCCAGTTTTTCTCCATTCAAACTCACCTCCCAATTGACTTGACCCTCAACCCTACTGTACCTAATAACCTTGCTCTTATTCACATTATATATATATACAAGGCGACTAAAGGGAACGTGAGCGGGAGGCTAGAAACCCTCCCTTCCTTGTATTTTAACTTTTTAAAAGGGGAAACAAAAGAAGGAGTCACGCGGGGAGTGCTCATCCTCTTCGAAGGCTCAGATTGGGTGTCTAAATGCGTGCGGATGTAACCAAGATGAGAAAAAAGGAGAGACAGGTAGTATGTTTCAGGAAAGGAACCTGGATGTTTTGGCTCTGAGTGAAACGAAGCTCAAGGGTAAAGGGGAAGAGTGGTTTGGGAATGTCTTGGGAGTAAAGTCAGGGGTTAGTGAGAGGACAAGAGCAAGGGAAGGAGTAGCAGTATTCCTGAAACAGGAGTGGTGGGAGTATGTGATAGAGTGTAAGAAAGTAAACTCTAAATTGATATGGGTAAAACTGAAGGTTGATGGAGAGAGATGGGTGATTATTGGTGCATATGCACCTGGGCATGAGTAGAAAGATCATGAGAGGCAAGTGTTTTGGGAGCAGCTGAATGAGTGTGTTAGGGGTTTTGATGCACGAGACCGGGTTATAGTGATGAGTGATTTGAATGCAAAGGTGAGTAACTTAGAAGTTGAGGGAATAATTGGTGTACATGGGGTGTTCAGTGTTGTAAATGGAAATGGTGAAGAGCTTGTAGATTTATGTGCTGAAAAAGGACGTGTTATTGGGAATACCTGGTTGTAAATGAATGATATACATAAGTATACGTATGTAAGTAGGAAAGATGGCCAGAGAGCGTTATTAGATTACGGGTTAATTGATAGGCGCGTGAAAGAGAGACTTTTAGATGTTAATGCGCTAAGAGGTGCAACTGAAGCGATGTCTGATCATTATCTTTTGGAGGCTAAGGTGAAGATTTTTAGAGGTTTTCAGAAAAGGAGAGAGAAGGTTGGGGTGAAAAGAGGGGTGAGAGTAAGGGAGCTTGGGAAGGAGACTTATGTGAGGAAGTACCAGGAGAGAGTGATTACAGAATGGAAAAAAGTGAGACCTAAGGACGTAAGGGGAGTGGGGAAGGATTGGGATGTATTTGGGGAAGCAGTGATGGCTTGCGCAAAAGATGCTTGTGGCATGAGAAGCGTGGGAGGTGGGCAGATTAGAAAGAGTAGTGAGTGGTGGGATGAAGAAGTAAGATTATTAGTGAGAGAAACGAAAGAGGCAATTGGACGATTTTTGCTGGGAAAAAATGCAAATGGGTGGGAGAGTATAAAAGAAAGAGCAGGAGGTCAAGATAAAGGTGCAAGCGGTAAAAAAGAGGGCAAATGAGAGTTGGGGTGAGAGAGTATTATCAAATTTTAGGGAGAATTAAAAGGTGTTTAGGAGGGAGGTAAATAAAGTGCGCAAGGCAAGGGAACAAATGGGAACTTCAGTGAAAGGGACTAATGGGGAGGTGATAACAAGTAGTGGTGATATGAGAAGGAGATGGTGTGAGTATTTTGAAGGTTTGTTGAATGTGTTTGATGCTAGAGTGGCAGATATAATGTGTTTTGGTCGAGGTGGTGCGCATAGTGAGAGGGTTAGGGAAAAGGATTTGATAAAAAGAGAAGAGGTAGAAAAAGCTTTGCGGAAGATGAAAGCCGGCAAGGCAGCGGGTTTGGATGGTATTGCAGTGGAATTTATTAAAAAAGAGAGTGACTATATTGTTGACTGGTTGGTAGGGTTATTCAATGTATGTATGATTCATTGTGAGATGCCTGAGGATTGGCGGAATGCTTGCATAGTGCCACTGTACAAAGGCAAAAAGGATAAAAGTGAGTGCTCAGATTACAGAGGTTTAAGTTTATTGAGTATTTCTGGGAAATTATATGGGAGGGTATTGATTGAAAGTGTGAAAGCATGCTCAGAGCTTCAGACAGGGGAAGAGCAGTGTGGTTTCAGAAGTGGTGCAGGATATGTGGATCAGGTGTTTGATTTGAAGAATGTATGTGAGAAATACTTAGAAAAGCAAATGGATTTATATATAGCATTTGTGGATCTGGAGAAGGCATGTGATAGAATTGATAAAGATGCTCTGTGGAAGGTATTAAGAATATATAGTGTGGGAGGCAAGTTGTTAGAAGCAGTGAAAAGGTTTTATCGAGGATGTAAGGCATTTGTACGTGTAGGAAGAGAGGAAAGTGATTGGTTCTCAGTGAATGTAGGTTTGCGGCAGGGGTGTGTGATGTCTCCATGGTTGTTTAATTTGTTTATGTATGGGTTTGTTAGGGAGGTAAATGCAAGAGTTTTGGAAAGAGGGGCAAGTATGCAGTGTGTTTTGGATGAGAGAGCTTGGGAAGTGGGCCAGTTGTTGTTCGCTGATGATACAGCGCTGGTGGCTGATTCATGTGAGAAACTGCAGAAGATGGTGACTGAGTCTACTAAAGTGTGTAAAAGAAGAAAGCTTAAGAGTAAATGAGATTAAGAGAAAGGTTATTAGGTACAGTAGGGTTGAGGGTCAAGTCAATTGGGAGGAAACTTTGTATGGACAAAAAGTGAGGGAAGTGAAGTGTTTTAGATATCTGGGAGTGGATTTGGCAGCGGATGGAACCACAGAAGCGGAAGTGAATAATAGGGTGAGGGAGGGGGCGAAAATTCTGGGAGCCTTGAAGAACGTGTGGAAGTCGAGAACATTATATCAGTAAGCAAAAATTGTTATGTTTGAAGGAATAGTTGTTCCAATAATGTTATATGGTTGCGAGGTGTGAGCTGTGTATAGAATTGTGCGGAGGAGGGTGGACGTGCTGGAAATGATATGTTTGAGGACAATATGTGGTACGTAATAATAGGGTAAGAGATATGTGTGGTAATT